>NC_136293.1:955000-1221994 GCF_964198595.1 Lampetra fluviatilis | reverse complement strand
CCCTGCTATAGTATGGCAAGGTGATGGTTTTAATTGGGTCCTCAGATGGTTGTCTCTCCATGGCTGGGGAGACAGCCTTGTGGATTGTGCGGTCAGAATATCCATTCATTCTGAGGGATTGGTGTACGTGCTCCAGCTCGCTGGCTATGTGGTGCTGGTCGGACATGCAACATGCCCTATGGTGTAGTGTTTTGATGAGGGAATTATTCTGGGCTGAATGGTGGTGCGAGTCAGGCTTTAGATAGGCATCCGTGTGTTTGGCTTTCCTGTAGACAGTGTCCCAACGAGCCATCAGGTCTCTTCTCGATCAAAACATCCAGGAATGGTAACGTACCATCTTTTTCCACTGGCTGGGTGTATGGAATTGATGTGGTGGAAGAATTGGTTTAGTGCTGGCTGGCCATGTGGCCAGATAACGAACGTATCAACTACTTATCTCTTCCACAAGGAAGGACGTAGGGTGGATGTCTGGATGGCATCTGTCTCAAATTTCTCCATGAAAACATTCGCTACCACTGGCGATAAGGGAGAACCCATTGTGGTACCTTCCTTTTTTACTCTTTGGTTCTTTCGGTAAAGTCACGTAGGTAGAAAAAATAAATAATGAATTAAGACGGTTCGATCGCAACACAAGCAATCGTCGTCAGGTAGAAAGATATAGCCGTTGAACTGCAGAACAAGAAAGGGCTGTTGCATTCCAGGTGAAGTAAGTGTTGGTAGGGCAGTGCCTCACCAAAGTTGGCACATCAGAATTCAGTCCCTGTTGGACCAAGTCTTCAATGATTGCAATGGTGTCAGGCACAGGTACCTTGGTGAACTGAGAGACTACATCGAAACTGACACGCAAATCATCTGGAGACAGTGAAATGTCTTTGATTAGAGAAACCAAGTGAGCTGAGTTAAGTACAGCTGAGGTGGTCTTGCCAGTGAATGGAAGCAGAGTCTCAGACAGAAATCGTGCCAGTTTGTAGGTGGGTGAGTTAATGGTGAAGCCGATGGGATAGAGTGGGGTGTTACCTTCTTCTTGGTTCTTTCAATAAAGTCACGTAGAATGAAAATAATAAAATAATACAAATAAAACATAATAAAATAATTCTCACGACGTTTCGGCCACAACACAAGCAGCCGTCCTCAGGTGGAGAACAGGTCTGTCGAGAAGACAGAGTCTGAATGGGGTGTACCTTCTTTATGGATTTTTGAAAGGCCATAAAATCTGGGTGGTCTAGCAGCAGAAGGTTTTAGAGAGAGCAGCTTCGTTGGTTCATTTACGTACAAATACCATCTATAGCTCCGCCCAGTTATCCCTGTGTAATGCGGGCGTAAACGACCTTCCGGATGTGACGTCATGGGGGGAGGAGTTACGTCACGTGGGGGAGAGGGTTCAGGTCTAAAAGGGGAGAAACCGGAAGAGGAGGGGAGGTTGTTGGAGACTGGGCTAGATTAAGGCCACGCAGGGCGAAGGCTGGGGAGAGTGGCGAGATCGCCACACACACAGAGTACGGATAGGGCACCGTCGGCCAGCGGTGACCGACCCCGGAGAAGCGGGGAGCAGCGGTGAGGCTGCAACGAGGGCAACTGGGAGGCTGCACGAAGAGAACAGCAGCGGGACTGCTTCGGAGAAGAGAGAGCAGCGGTGGGGCTGCAGCGAGGGCAGCTGGAGAGGCTGCACGAGGAGATTAGCAGTGAGGCTGCTACGGGACAGAGAAAGAGCCGTGTGGGAAAAGTATACGAACCCGAATAAAGGACACCAAGCCAGATACCGTGGTCGAGTCCTTTATTACACTGGTGTCAGAAGTGTAACGGCATGGCAAAACAACTAAGAAAAAAGAATATTCCGTCGCCAGCATCTGCTTCATTGTCCGACGACGACGACCTTCCTCCAACGGGGGACCTGACTACGATGGAGGAGGAGATCCGTGCTGGAACGAGCGCGGAGCCGGGGGTCCAAGATGTCGCCGCGTCGGTGGACCCGTCTGCACCAAATGCCGCGGATCTACGATGGGGACAGATGGCGGAGCAGCTTGAAACACTGAAAAACGTACTGGCGCAGTTGTGTGAGCTTGTCACGCCGAGGACGGCGTCGGGGAGAGCCGATGGTGGTCCGCAAGTCGCCGCTCTGCCTTCGCTGTCGACGCCATCGGCCACGCGGCACGAAGACACCATCTTGGGCGTGGCAGGCAAAGGAAGGCGGGAAGCCGCCATTTTGCGCGCTCTGCGGCGAGAGGCCGCCATCTTGACCACGCCACGATGCGACGCCATGTTGAACATGCCACCAGATGAGTCATCGGCTGAAGACGGCGCGCCAAGGAGTCGCAGTGGGCATCTTACAACTGTTAAAGAATTCTCCATCGGGGGCGATTGGAGTGCTTCCGCCTGCAGATTCTTGGCGGCGGTGCGCTCTGCAAGGTGGACTGACGCTGAGGCATTGGAAGTTCTGCCGACTCTTCTCGACGACGAGTCGGTCAGATTCTTTCGCTCTATAAAGGCCGCGAAGAAGAAAACATTGAGAGGAGTGTTCGACGAAATGGCAGATGCTTACGAGCCGCCAGATGATGCTCATCGCCGGTTTGTTCAACGACAGCGAGCACCCGAGGAGTCGCCGGTGGCATATAGGGGTGCGGTACTGGAGCTGGCTATGGCCGCTTACCCGGAGATGGAGCCTGACCTGCTGGAACCTCTCATCTTGGGTAAGGTGCTCGAGCTGTCCCGGGATCTGGGCATTCCTATGCCGGTGTGTGGCCATGAAAAGCTGACATCCCGGGCTGCGGCTAAATGTCTGGATGCCCAGTTTAACCTGCGCCGGTGGAAACAAGTCACTGCGTGGACGGGGGGGCCCATCGTCGCAGGAGGAGCCGCGGGTTGGGATCCCACAAAGGCGGTGTATGTGCCTGATGAGAGGGGCCCGCAGGAGCTGTCAGCCGCCTCTGCTCCGTGGCCGGTCCGCAGTGGGCCGGGGCCGCGGGCTGCGCCGCCGACGCGGCCGCGTCGGGACGAGGTGCCCGCGGCACGGCGCAACGACGTCGACTGCTTCCGCTGCGTGCGTAAGGGCCATTACGCCAGGGACTGCTGGGCCCGAATCCCAGGTCCACCCCAGCAGGAGGCCTCGACAGCGGACGCACCACGGAAGGATCCTCCAGCACAGACAAGCCGGCCGTGACGCCGCAGGACAGAGGAGGCTCTGCTCGGGGTGTGCCTATTACGGCTGTGAAAACTCTGAGACCCGCAGCCCTTCCGACCCCGCCGCAGACGCGATCGCGGGACACCTCTGACGCTGGGCCTTCGGGAATACGGGACCGGGATGTTGGCGGGCCTCCAATAGCGACAGATGAACTTTGTCCTGTCGCTCCTAAAACCCTGTCACGTTCCCGCTCGGCGGGTGGGCCGCCGACCGTCCGGGACGGGCCGGCGACCCGCACCCGCTCAAAATCCCTCACATTTCGTTGAATGTTGTGTTGTGTTCTTGTTTTACTGTTATGTTATTGTATGCTTCGTGTCTTTTAACGTGTTCGGTCGTGTTCGCTCGCATTACTTGTTGGAGTTGTTGTTCAGCCGAGGTCGGCTGGATTTTCTCTACGGGGGAGGGTGGTGTAATGCGGGCGTAAACGACCTTCCGGATGTGACGTCATGGGGGGAGGAGTTACGTCACGTGGGGGAGAGGGTTCAGGTCTAAAAGGGGAGAAACCGGAAGAGGAGGGGAGGTTGTTGGAGACTGGGCTAGAGTAAGGCCACGCAGGGCGAAGGCTGGGGAGAGTGGCGAGATCGCCACACACACAGAGTACGGATAGGGCACCGTCGGCCAGCGGTGACCGACCCCGGAGAAGCGGGGAGCAGCGGTGAGGCTGCAACGAGGGCAGCTGGGAGGCTGCACGAAGAGAACAGCAGCGGGACTGCTTCGGAGAAGAGAGAGCAGCGGTGGGGCTGCAGCGAGGGCAGCTGGAGAGGCTGCACGAGGAGATTAGCAGTGAGGCTGCTACGGGACAGAGAAAGAGCCGTGTGGGAAAAGTATACGAACCCGAATAAAGGACACCAAGCCAGATACCGTGGTCGAGTCCTTTATTACACCTGGATTGAGCCTACCTAAAGCTATATAACCTCTTCTTGCAGCAGCTCTTTCTCCTGCGTCAGCAGTTCTCCTGCTGTGTTTGTCTCACCTGATGACGGTTGCTTGTGTTGTGATCGAAACGTCGTGATCTATTAATTTTCTAACTACGTGACTTTACTGAAAGAACCAAAGAGTATGGATGCCTGCAGTCACGAAAGCTTCAAATCAAGATTATCCCACTCTCTTCTCTATCCTTTCCTCTCTCGTTATCTCGCGTATCCCTCTTTCCTGATTTCAGTCCTATCTCTCCCCATGTACATTGGCAGTCGTCTAACCACGTCACCTCTTCCCTGTCCCCCAGCGCTGCCGGTGTCCCCCAAGCTTCTGCCCTTGGTCCCCAGCTGTTTTCTCTCTCGACATCTCACCACTCGAATCCCTCCTCTCGTCATTCAGCCTTCCTCATCATTTGTTTGCTGACAGCACTCACATTTTCCTCTTCTTCCCCTCTTTCACTAATGACCTTTCTAGCTGCCTGATTGCATGCTCCCCAGCCCTTTCTCTGCATGAATCCTCCTAAAATCTAAATTATTTTATTCTGCTTCCCATTCCCCTTCTCCCTGTCCTACTATCTCATTTCACCCTTTCTATCTTACACCTGTCTTGTCTGCCCGTAATCTTGGCATCATCTTTGACTCCTTTCTCTCTCCGACATGTCCGTCACTACCCGTGCCTGCCACTTTCACCCGTACAACATTCACAAAGTCCGCCCCCTTATTGCAACTACGGCCACACAACTTCTAATTCACTCCCGCATCTTCACTCGACTCAATGACCGCAACTGCCTCATGCTTTGTCCTCCCTCCTACGCATCCAAACCACTCTAATTAAAAAATTAACCCGTAAAAACAAAGTTTTTCACTATAAACCCTTTATATGCGTGGCGGCTAGAGTCCTCTCGTCCTCTGGCTTGAGATGGCTGCCGACAATGGGTCAGATGATTGCCTGCCACCATTAAGCAATTGGTAATTAAATAAAAAATAATTTTTCCTAAAAAGTGTAAAGTTATGGAAACATTTTTTCACGCAAATAAATTGTCACGCACAACGAGTCTGTGTGCAAAATGGCAGCTCGATTGGATCACGGGAAGTGGGTTTAAAAACGACCGAAAGATTTGCACGGTCGTAAGCGCGCAAGCAAGCAAGCAAGTGAACTTAATATAAAGGATTAAAAAAAAATGTAGCTGCCTGGATCATCTTCAACCTCCCCGACCACTCCCACACATCACCTTTCCTCGTCCAGCTACAGTGACTACCCGCCGACTGCCGTTGCCTTTTCAAATTCCTCACACTAGTTTCCACATCTGGCCCAAACTTATTTCGCTGCCCTCAGCTCGTTCTATGCTCCTTCTCGCCCTCTCCATTCGCAACTGTCTGTCTTTTCCCCCTCCTCCTTGTGGCACATCACGATTCCGTTATTTCTCGTTTTTTACCCCCCTTACAACTGAAACAAACTTACCTAACATGTCAAGCAATCAGCGTCACTGGATATTTTTCATACCTCCCTTAAAACACTCACTTATTTCCTCTTGCTTACCCCAACTCCAGTTCCTCCTCCCTACCCTGTCATTAGCACCACCCCTCTTCCCCACTTCCCGAGCCATTCATCACGCTCGCTCATCATTAACCACCCATTGTCACTTCCATCATCGTTTATTTCACGCATCATTATCATATTCATGTACGACCATCGTTCTCATAAACTCATCTCATCTCTTCACACTGTTTTGCTGAACCATAGCTAATTCTCTGTCCGGTGCCTTGATTAAGGCGCACAATAAATTAAAATAAGCAACACGTGGAGTATAACAAAAATATATGCATATCATATTCGTCATGTTGACCATTCATAAAAAGTAAGTGGGGTTTAGAGGCGTGTCACGTCACGAGGAGAGCTGACAGCTGGTAGGCACGTAGAGCGACTCGGCGGGAGCCAAGGACGTCGTGTGCCTGAGAGGACACCCACAGCAGAGATGGAGCAATAAGATCAGGTCCCAGGAGAGGTCCCTGTGATGACTCAGATCAGCACCAGGGAGTCCCCTAGGGGGCCTCCCTGCCCTTGCAGCATCTCACCATCTCGGAATAAGACTCCTCTCCTCAGTATAGTCTCACGTTTGTGTCAGTCGCCTGTCCCCTACATTGTGCGGACGTTGTCCACCCATCGCAACCTCCTCTTTCTGATGGCATCGATACTGATTCTGTTAACGTGCACCTATACGCAACGGCGACCGTCTTTCTGCGTGATTTGTTAAAATACAACTCTCTGACTCGTACACTTATCCCTCAATACTGAGTTTAGCCTCTTGCCACTTCCAAACGGATGATGAAGTCCATAAAAAAGCCACCCCCACGAATACAACGTTGCTAAATATCAGTTTCACAAAGTCTAAATACACAATGCCCTCTGCTATCCACGAATGGTCATTATCTGCTTGATAAACATAATAATGATGGTGCAACATCATTTAGCATAACTTACGAGGATACAACTGGGGATGCTACTTAATGCTTCAAACAACACACCCAGTCCAAACATAATGTCTGCTCATTCATGGAAAACATACAGATGAGCTCATTGGCATTCACTCAATATCAACGTTTTCAATTCCATAAAACAGACTATGACTGGTTTCAGGCTTTAGAGGTTACGAGCCATAGGTGCGCACAGAGCTGCAAATGCACATTAGCTTGTGATGTGACAGAGCTCATTCGGTCAGACTACCTTTTGAAAACCAAGTTGCTGTATTAATATCATATTATTGTTCTCGACAAGCACACCACTTAGATTGGAAGATCAAATCTCTGGATCACCAACAGAGATGAAAATCATGCAAAACACATTTCAGACTATTTATATACAGCTCACTCCAGATGACTTAGGTATTTGATATTTAATGATGATTGACCAAGGATTCTTCGAGAAGAAGAAACGTGCACATAGGTTAAATAGTTTTGACCAGGATCAAGCTTGACACCTCGTCGCTGCAATTCCAGCATGCTGACCTCTGCACACAACAGCTTCATATAATGAACTGTCATTGAAAGATAGAATGTGAAAGACTGTGAACAAATTTAGTGCGAATTAAAAGCATCAACATTGTCATCAGCCACGATCAGTCCACTGCTGAAGGAAAGCCTCCCCAAGTTGCCGCCATCTTCCATGGTTCCACGTTGCAATAAAAACAAAGATCCCCCGTATAGCTGTTAACAGACTGTGGAGGAAAGTGCTGTTTGCGAACACCTATGAAGGCCGACACGGATGGCACACGAGGAGGTGGGTGGCCAGCATCAGGCCTTTGTATCCCGAGTCCTGATGTTTACACACCGCATCCGGGACACATTTGAGGCTGCGTCGACCTAGTGGAGGCCAGGACTGGTTCAGATTACAGTGAGGGAAAAAAGTATTTGATCCCCTGCTGATTTTGTACGTTTGCCCACTGACAAAGAAATTATCAGTCTATAATATTAATGGTAGGTTTATTTGAACAGCGAGAGACATAATAACAACAAAAAATCCAGAAAAACGCATGTCAAAAATGTTATAAATTGATTTGCATTTTAATGAGGGAAATAAGTATTTGACCCCTCTGGAAAACATGACTTAGTACTTGGTGGCAAAACCCTTGTTGGCAATCACAGAGGTCAGACGTTTCTTGTAGTTGGCCACCAGGTTTGCACACATCTCAGGAGAGATTTTGTCCCACTCCTCTTTGCAGATCTTCTCCACATCATTAAGGTTTCGAGGCTGACGTTTGGCAACTCGAACCTTCAGCTCCCTCCACAGATTTTCTATGGGATTAAGGTCTGGAGACTGGCTAGGCCACTCCAGGACCTTAATGTGCTTTTTCTTGAGCCACTCCTTTGTTGCCTTGGCCGTGTGTTTTTGGGTCATTGTCATGCTGAAATACCCATCCACGACCCATTTTCAATGCCCTGGCTGAGGGAAGGAGGTTCTCACCCAAGATTTGACGGTACATGGCCCCGTCCATCGTCCCTTTGATGCGGTGAAGTTGTCCTGTCCCCTTAGCAGAAAAACACCTCCAAAGCATGTTTCCACCTCCATGTTTGACGGTGGGGATGGTGTTCTTGGGGTCATAGGCAGCATTCCTCCTCCTCCAAACAAGGCGAGTTGAGTTGATGCCAAAGAGCTCCATTTTGTCCTCTGAATCATTCAGATGTTCATTGGCAAACTTCAGACGGGCATGTGTATGTGCTTTCTTGAGCAGGGGGACCTTGCGGGCGCTGCAGGATTTCAGTCCTTCACGGCGTAGTGTGTTACCAACTGTTTTCTTGGTGACTATGGTCCCAGCTGCCTTGAGATCATTGACAAGATCCTCCCGTGTAGTTCTGAGCTGATTCCTCACCGTTCTCATGATCATTGCAACTCCACGAGGTGAGATCTTACATGGAGCCCCAGGCCGAGAGAGATTGATAGTTCTTTTGTGTTTCTTCCATTTGCGAATAATCGCACCAACTGTTGTCACCTTCTCACCAAGCTGCTTGGTGATGGTCTTGTAGCCCATTCCAGCCTTGTGTAGGTATACAATCTTGTCCCTGACATCCTTGTAGAGCTCTTTGGTCGTGGCCATGGTGGAGAGTTTGGAATCTGATTGATTGATTGTTTCTGTGAACAGGTGTCTTTTATACAGGTAACAAGCTGAGATTAGGAGCACTCCCTTTAAGAGTGTGCTCCTAATCTCAGCTCGTTACCTGTATAAAAGACACCTGGGAGCCAGAAATATTTCTGATTGAGAGGGGGTCAAATACTTATTTCCCTCATTAAAAATGCAAATCAATTTATAAAAAAAATTGAAATGCGTTTTTCTGGATTTCTTTGTTGTTAGTCTGTCTCTCACTGTTCAAATAAACCTACCATTAAAATTATAGACTGATAATTGATTTGTCAGTGGGCAAATGTACAACATCAGCAGGGGATCAAATACTTTTTTTCCCTCACTGTATATCACTGGTGTTGGCCGTGAACGGGAATCGAACTCGTATCGCTGGATTCTGAGCGCAGTGCGCTAATCGCTCCACAACCGCTCCCCAGTACAACATTGCATCAATCCCCTGAGCAGCTGTACATGAGATGAACTCATCGCTCCATCTCCACTCTGGGGGTCCTCTTGAGCACTTTCCCTCCTTTTGCTGCCACTCAAGAGACATTCTTGCGCAACATTCATCATCATCCCCTCTCAGGATGCATCTCTGCCAAGCCCACTGACTTTCATGAACAATGACAATTATGCGTTTAACCTGTGAGATTTCTCTAATCCATGTCTTCTTCTGCCTCTCAACGTATGTGTCTGTGCACTTTTCACCTTTTTCACATTTTCTTCATCAGCATTCGCGATTCTTATTCACGTATCACAGCAGGTAATTATGCACCGGTAAACAATCTTCCTCTTCGGATACATTGGTGTATTGCTTTTCCCGATAAAGTTTAGCTTCCACTCTCATCCACCTCTATAAAGTATCCGCCTGCGTTCAGTAGCTTCGCTCGGTATAATGTCAACCTGCGTCGTAATCTCCATATATATAAAAGGCAAATTTGTGAATATGTGTCTGTTCAAAATGTTTCACGTACTTCCCGACATGCAACAAACTGTACACAATGCACTTTTGGGGGGGAAGGGAGCTCAATAATGCATTTATTTTTTGCACGGCCAGTGATCTGTGACGTCAAATCTGTCACGTGACCCGCGCATGTGGAAGCGTAACGCATTGTAGTGTAGTGGTTAGCGCGCAGGGCTACGAACCCGGCCACCCAAGTTCGATTCCCGCTCACGGCCACCACTGGTAACGATATTTTAAACCGCTCCTGGGCCTCCCCTCGGTCGACTCAGCCTCAAACGAGTAACTGGTGTGGTGTGTGAACATCGCCACTGGGGGGACAATGGCGGCCGGGCGTGGTGGATTCAAGTCCCGGGCGAAGCCAGGTAGTACAGCTAATGGGTGATGTTTTTTGCGATGCTACTTCGTCCCCCCCCACACCACCAATAGACTATGTCGTGCACATATTCGAGGTGCTTATGTTGTTCTCGTTAAATAAAAAAGAAAAAATATTTGTATCTTTTATTTTGAAATATTATTTTGGGCGGAGATGTCACCTCATCCGACTCCCTTTTAATTCGTGTGTTGGTACCTCGTGTAACATTCGAACAGCTCTTCCGTTGTAAGACATATTCATTTTTAGTTGGGCTTCTTTTTTTATTCCAAATATCAAATGAAATAAGATAGAGACGGCATCATGTAACACAAGGCCAGCAGAAATGAGACCACATAGCAATGCCTCTGAATCACACAAACGTCTCTAGTGATACACGTATCTCTAGTTATACATATATCTGTACTTATAAACATCTCGAGTTATAGATATATCTAGTTATAAACATCTCTAGTTATAAATATATCTAGTTATGGACATATCTGCAGTTATAAACATCTCGAGTGAATAACGTCTCTATAGTGATACACATCTCTGAAGCGATACAGTATTTGTTACTGCGCGATGTCAACGTTGTTGTTGTTGCTCCAAACGCATTGCATGCCCCTTGATTTCCAAAGAGTTAACGATCAATTTCGTGTTTTTGAACGTGTGATTTATGCACGCATATTTTTGCAATTATATTTCTCCAAGCTGCTTTCGTAGCATCGGAATGATGAAGTGGTCGTTTTAGGACCTTCCAAATTATTTCCGTGCATTTGTTGAACAAGCGGAGGGACGGGTTACTTTGTCTGCAGAAGACAACTCTCTTCACCCAGCACACTCACATGCCCTTGACTCCATAATTAAGGAGGTTAATGAGGAAGCTTCCTGACAATGCATTAAATCCATGCAAGCCGCATTGACGGTTATCTCAAAGCGCGGGCGAATTCCAGGGCGCACGTTGTCTCGATGACAAACGCTATTCAGCACAAATACCGCGGTGCGCACGCACACAAAAAAAGTGATTTCTGAAGCAAAGCTTTTTGGGGAATAATTGCCATCTTCTATATTTTTGAGGCATAAGCAATTAGAAAATAACACTTCCTGCCCAGGAAAAAAAATCGTGTTACATAGTGAGTCATAGCCAATGTACACACAGTGCAAGGTGCACAGGTGACAAAAACAACTACGGCATGGATGAGCGAAAGAGAAACAGGAGTAGAGAAGGGGCGAGGGCAATGAGACGCGAGGGTGAGAAGAAGGGGGACAGCACGAGAAAGCACGCAAAAAAGTACACGAGAAGGTACACGAGATGTACACGAGAGAGTACATGAGATGTACATGACGAGTACACACGATGTACACGAAAGAATACACGAGAGAGCACACAAGAGAGTACATAAGATGTAGACGAGCGAGTATTACTCTCCGGGCATGTAAAGCGACGTGTCGCTACTTGTGAGTGGCTGCCACGATTTTGCATGGCGGAAGGCCCCAATTGTGCGTGATCAGCCCCCACTACAGTCCATCCAGGTTTCCCGTGTGAATGAGCTTTTGGCCGTCGACATTTTGGGCCCATTTCCAACCTCACAATGGGGCCACAAGTATCTTTTGGTCGGGGTCGAATACCTCACGTTGGCCCATGGTGTGGCCCTTGCAAGATTAATCAGCCTCGTATATCACCGATGCCTTTTTGCATGGGTATGTTTATGATGAGGGTGCCCCTGAGCAACTGTTAACCGATCAGCGTCTGAACTCTTCTTCCCGGTTGCTCAAGGAGGTCTGTGACCTCCTCGGCACCAAGAAAATCCGGAAAACGCCATACCACCCTCAAACCGACGGGATGGTGGAGCGGTTAAATCACACCCTCACATCCATGTTGTGCCACCACATGAGCGCATCTCAGTTGGACTGGGACCTGTTATTCCGGCTGTCCTTGCCGCATACAGGTTGGCTCCTCACTCCTAAATGGGGTTTTCGCCCTTTTACCTAATGTACGGGAGGGAACTGGAGCCCCCGATGCACGTGCAAATGGGCCTCGGGCCATCTAAAAAGGGATCCGCTGTGCCTGCTTCAATGAAGGTCACGCTCGACAGGCTGCATGATGCACGACTAGCGGCCGTGGACAAGCTGCTAACGAACTCTTACAAAAGCATCGGGGTGCTGGGGTTCCATGGGTGAAAGGGGAGAAGGCGTGGCTACATTGTCCACAGGTGCCCATTGGGACGTCTCCAAAATTGCATCGCCCTTGGCAGGGCCCCGTTGAAGTCGTGGAGGTCCGCCGGCCACAGTGTGTGCGCATCCGCTTCGGCCACCGGCACTGGATTGTCCACCCATCTAGGTTGATAAGATAAGTGTCACCTTGTCCTGTTGAATCATCCCCACTTCCAGAGCGGCCGGTACTTGATGCGTCTGAAGAGCCAGGCCGCCCGGCCGGGATGCTATGCAGTGTGTCAGCCCTCTGTCTGTCCACCCAAGGCGCCGCCTGTTGGCCCCTCAGTGACGAGGCCGAAGTCGACGGGTGATCCGCCTACTCCGACACCCCCCTTGGGCCCGTTGTCATCTGACACCAGCCATCGCTGACACGTGGTCGGCGCCTCACACTGCAGGATGAAGGCCTTCCTATACTTTCTGTCCTGCCTCATCATCCTTCTTGTTCCCCCACAAACGGCTCTGCCTTCACATCTCAATTCACATCGTTATTGTCCATGATGTTACGTTGTTGTTACAATTGTTCTGATTGTTGGTTGCTAGCTTTATGTGTCGGGTCCGATGCGGGGCAAATTTTGTATAATTCGCAGCCGGGACAGCTGATTTTTTTTTACGCGAGGGGGTGATGTAGAGGAGTAGTGTGATGACGTCATGTCATGGGTGCTGTAAGGTGTGATGATGTCAATTCATTAGCGCTGTAAGTAAACACCTTTGAGAATAGGGGCGGGTCCGAGTGAAGGGGAGGAGCCGCCCAAGGAGTACTTAAGAGGGACCCCGTGATGAAGGAGGGGTCGTGATGAAGGAGGGGTCGTTGTGGGAGCCCGGGGTGTGGATCGGCTGAAGGAGGTCTCTCCCGCTCGTGACCGGACGGTGTTGGCTGAACCCCCGTCCGGAGTCGACGAGTGGGAGAGCCAAAGAGATAGCCGAGAGTAGGGCTTGAAGAAGTCTGTGAGAATCAGCTGAGAGTGAGTGGGGTTCTTCTCTCCTCGGCCGGGCAGTGTTGGATGAATCCCCGTCCCGGCCCGCGTGAGAGAGCTCAAGGGATAGCCGAGGTTAGGACGAGTAGAGCTTGGGGGTCCATGGGAAGGACCGAGTATAGAGAACACCTACGCCTGGTGTAAGCCGAGTGTTTAAACCGTGTTATTATACGGTGAAAGCCCTTACAAGAATTTCCGTCTCTGCGTGGTTCTACGACGCAACAAAATGATTAAAGAATTAAACTGACACAACTCTTTGGAGTTATTATTCAGGTTGTGAGTGTGGCATGGTATAAATTCCGTGCCTGTGTGAGTTTGGCACAGTAAAAATACCGTACCTGTGTGAACGTCACACGGTATAAATACCGTACCTACGCGAGTGAAATCTTGCCCGAGTTGCAAAAAAAAATCAATAATTCACAGAGGTAGCAGAATAAGCTGAAGCGCCGTGTGATTATATATTAGTAATGGTATAACTTAGGGTTTACTTAGGTACAGTCTGCCTATAAAAGTGTAATTGTGAAAATGTCTATATTCATAAAAAAAATACTGGCCCATCGGGCTCATTGCCTTTCATGATCGTGGTGTAAGACAGCTGACTTTGTCTACGCCTGTTTAATCAGCTCACTTTGCCTTTTTTACTTTACCCTCAAGTCTCAGTCCACTGTGCATTACAATGCTAGTTATTTCATGAATTGGTGCAGCTATGTTTATCATCTGCAGAGCTTTGAATAAAACAAAATATTTATGAAAACACCACATTAACCAGGGAATAATTTAAAATTTCGATGCGGAAACTTCTCAGACACTGTCTTTTAGAACGTTTCTTCAGTATTCTTAATGCTGCAACTTCCCTAAAACAATCTTTATAGGGCCATGTACAAATGTATTGTGTGCAATACAATAGTTCAGGAATTGATATGAAGGAGGAAGAAGCCATGGCGCAATGGTCAGCTCAATGGACTTGTAACCCAGAGTTGAACTCCATTCCTGGACCTCTCCCTCACCCCTCCCCCCAACCCTCTGTCCAACAGCATCGGTGCCAACTGGTGCCCCTACAGCTCGCCAGTAGGCAGGTCGCGCGTAATCCGGTAAAAGTCGTGGGTGCTCCTCTTCCACGCAAGCGTGGAAGCGGAGACCAAGTTACCGTCCATAGCCTCCTCTGGAGGAAGTGAGCAAGCCAGCACTAGCAGGGTTGCACCTTCTTTATACCTCTTGCCAATGTCAATGGGCAGAACGCAACTTTCAAACCTAAATTCCTCGATCATCAATATGTTTATGCTCTGGTAAGAATAAAAAAAAACTATCAGTGCATTTGATGGATTGTTTTGGCTCCCCTGCGAGCCGACGCCTTATATTGTGGTCTAATGTGCTTTTGGGCAAGCTTGTACTTCCACTGTGAGTATACAATTTAGAGCACTGCAATAACAGCTTTCAGCTGTGATTGAAAAACACAGCAATATCAATGTGAATCAATATCGTTTGCATGCACATTCCATTCCGGGTTCAAAGCAATCAGTCTACCATATCAGAGCCGGAGGCTGCTGTAATAATCTACAGTAATGGGCACACGCCTATTTTATTTCATGCGCATATATAAAAAATAGCTTGGAGGTGACTGGGTGGCTAATGTAGCTAATACGATGTTGCTGTCAATCTCCCGTGTATTAGATTTCTTCTGTGACGTGTTTTTTTCGCTCGTATTTATTTCCTTTATTTGCTGTGTTTGATTTTATTGCTTTGTCATGTTGGTGACCCAGGTAGCTATTACAAATTAGACTATCCTGGTTCTCACTCTCTTCTTACATGTGGCAATACGTTCAGGAGTTAAGTGCCAATGTTGAAGTCTGCTCGTCACGAGAGGGCTTCAGGAGAGCATCTGCATAGATTTGCTTTTGCTCCATTGGGGCAGCGCGGACACCAGTGGTTTACGGTGGTCCACTGAGCGGGTTTCGAGAATTTATCCTCTGGTCCAACAAATACACGCGGACCTGAATTGAATCGGCCAGCACGGCCGGAATGCTGGGTTGGAATTGCAGCCTTACACTTGCAGATGAGTAAGGTGCAGTGTATTAAACGATTTCTGTCTCATCAGCAATGTTTAATAATTATGATTAATATTCTTTGGGTCTTTCAGTAAAGCCACGTAGATAGAAAAATAAAAAAATATCACAACGTTTCGATCGCAACACAAGCAATCGTCACCAGGCGAAAAAAAGTATAGCAGGAGAGCTGCTGAAGCAGGATGTTATATAGGTTTGAGATGGGTTTATCCCAAGGGTAAGTGGATGGGGCTAGATATAGAATTTGCATGTAAATATAAGATCGGAGAGCTGATATACCTCCACGACGACGCAGCTATGGAGGTGGCCATTGTATTTTGAGAAATTAGCATATCAATATAAGCGAACCACCACAAAGGTGGTTGTACTAGTGAGACATCCAGCTCGTTAAAAAACTTTGGACACCGCCAACTCGCTTATTTTTCTGAAGAGATGCCGTGACACTAGTCTCCCTGTTTACCAAGGTAACTGTACCTGACACCATTGCAATCATTGAAGACTTGGTCCAACAAGGACTGAATTCAGATATACCAACTTTGGTAAGGCACTGCTTTACCAACACTTACGTCACCTGGAATGGTACATTCTACAAATGAAGGTACCCCAATGGTTTCTCCCTTATCGCCAGTGGTAGCGAATGTTTTCATGGAGAAATTTGAGACAGATGCCATCCAGACACCCACACTACATCCTTCCTTGTGGAAGATATACGGAGATGACACGTTTGTCATCTGGCCACATGGCCTGCCAGCACTGAGCCAATTTCTCAACCACATCAATTCAATATACCAGTCTATCAAATTCACTATGGAAGTGGAAAAGGATGGCAAGCTACCATTCCTGGATGTTTATATTGAGAAGAGACCTGATGGCTCGTTGGGACACTGTCTACAGGAAATCCACCCACACAGAAACCTATCTAAAGCCTGACTCCCACCAGCATCCAGCCCAGAAGAATTCCCTCATCAAACACTACACTATAGGGCCTGTTGCATCTCCGACCAGCACCACCTAGCCAGTGAGTTGGAACACGTACACCAAGCCTTCAGGATGAACGGATACTCGGACCGTACAATCCGCAAAGCTGTCACCCCAGCCATGCGGAGACAACCTTCTGAGGATCCAACCAAAACCATCACTTTATCTTACATAGCAGAGGTTACCAAAACGATTTCCAAAATCTTAAACAAACACAAGATCCAGGGTTGTTTCAACACAGTACACAAAATCCGTGATTTTATCCCATCTGTAAAGGATGTGATTCCTGACATGCAATACCCTGGTGTCTAGAAACTGAGTTGTGGTTGTGGCAGCAGTTACATTGGGGACACGAAACTATATGTCTCGGACCGTGTTCGTGAACACAAGATGGATCTGAAACACGGTAGAACCAATACCTCTGCCGTTGCCGATCATTGTTTTAACACTGTGGGCTCACACGAAATTGATACTCTGCAAAACGACTGGCTACCTTCCGAGATTTGTTCATGAAGCCATCCAGATATATAAACACAGACACAACTTCAACCGAGAGGATGGGTACAAACTGAGAAATCATTGGAAGGACGTTATTAACCAGGTAAAGTCTTAACTGACTGTCATGTTTCCATCCTACCTGCATATGTCAGCTGTTATTTCCGACTCTCTGTGTATCTCTCTCTCTATGCCTCTCTCCTAGACCTCTCATGCTCACATGTCCTTTGCATTGCACTCTCATGCCTTTAGATTGCACTCTCATGCTCACATGTCCTTTGCATTGAACTCTCATGCCTTTGGATTGCACTCTCATGCCCTTTGGATTGCACTCATGCCCTTTGGATTGTACCCTTTGGGTTGCACTCTCATGCCTTTGGATTGCACCACCCTTCGATTTTACATTAACATGCTAATCTCTCACATTAACATAGGCACTTCCATGCCCTCGTCGAGGAGGCAGCTTTGTATTGCACTACTCTTTGTTTTCACATTAACATGCGAATCTCTCACATTAACATAACCACTTCGTTGCTCTTGTCGAGGAGGCCGCTCTCCAATCTTACAGTCAATTCTTAATTTCTCACATTAACATCACTAGCCTCGCCCACTTCTTTATTACCCTAGGGCTACAACCATTTCAAACCTTTTAAAACAGTCTGCCTCAGCAGCAGATCATGCTTTCCCACCTGATGACGGACGCTTGTGTTGCGCCCAAAACGTCGTGATTTATTTTATTTTATATGTACGTGACTTTACCGAAAGAACCAAAGAGTATGGATTCCTGCAGTCACGAAAGGTTAAAATTAAAATGTGTGCTTATGTAGTGGAAAGACAATTAGATACCCCATTTCAAATCGGTTGTCAGCCAGGAAACATCAGCACCGAGGATGATCCAGGATGGTGATTATGCAACTTCCATCCTGATAGGGCAGCAGCAGCTGTGTGGACCTACTTCAGATCCCGTGTGGACCTACTTACTACAGGTCCCGTGTAGGCTTACTAGAGGTCCCGTACAGACCTACTACAGGTCCCGTGTGGACCTACAGGTCACGTACAGACCTACTACATGTCCCGTGTAGACCTACTAGAGGTCCCGTACAGACCTACTACAGGTCCCGTGTGGACCTATTACAGGCCCCGTACAGACCTACTACATGTCCCGTGTAGACCTACTAGAGGTCCCGTACATACTTACTACAGGTCCCGTATGAACCTACTACAGGTCCCATGTGGACCTACTTCAGGTCCCGTGTGGACCTACTACAGATCCTGTGTGGACCTACTACAGGTTCTGTGGGGACCTACTCACTACAGATGCTGTGTGGGCCTACTACAAGTCCTGTGTGGATCTACTACAGGTCCTGTGTGGGCCTACTACAGGTCCCGTGTGGACCTACTACAGGTCCTGTGTGGACCTACTACAGGTCCTGTGTGGACCTACTCACTACAGATGCTGTGTGGACCTACTACAAGTCCTGTGTGGACCTACTACAGGTCCTGTGTGGGCCTACTACAGGTCCTGTATGGGCCTACTACAGGTCCCGTGTGGACCTACTACAGTCCCGTGTGGACCTACTACATGTCCTGTGTGGGCCTACTACAGGTTCTGTGGGGACCTACTCACTACAGATGCTGTGTGGGCCTACAACAAGTGCTGTGTGGACCTTCTACAGGTCCTGTGTGGGCCTACTACAGGTCCCGTGTGGACCTACTACAGGTTCTGTGGGGACCTACTCACTACAGATGCTGTGTGGACCTACTACAAGTCCTGTGTGGACCTACTACAGGTCCTGTGTGGGCCTACTACAGGTCCTGTGTGGGCCTACTACAGGTCCCGTGTGGACCTACTACAGGTCCCGTGTGGACCTACTCACTGCAGATGCTGTGTGGGCCTACTACAAGTGCTGTGTGGACCTACTACAGGTCCTGTGTGGGCCTACTACAGGTCCCGTGTGGACCTACTACAGGTCCTGTGTGGACCTACTACAGGGTCTGTGGGGACCTACTCACTACAGATGCTGTGTGGACCTACTACAGGTCCTGTGTGGACCTACTACATGTCCTGTGTGGGCCTACTACAGGTTCTGTGTGGGCCTACTACAGGTCCCGTGTGGACCTACTACATGTCCCGTGTGGACCTACTACAGGTCCTCTGTGGGCCTACTACAGGTCCTGTGTGGACCTACTACAGTTCCCTACTACAGGTCCCATGTGGACCTACTACAGGTCCTGTGTGGACCTACTTACTACATGTCCTGTGTAGACCTACTAAAGGTCCTGTGTGGGGCTACTACAGGTTCTGTGGGGACCTACTCACTACAGATCCTGTGTGGGCCTACTACAGGTCCCGTGTGGACCAACTACAGGTCTTGCCTGTGTGGGGCTACTACAGGTTCTGCGGGAACCTACATACTACAGGCTCTGTGTGGATCTACTACAGGTCCTGTGTGAACCTACTTACTACAGGTCCCGTGTGCACCTACTACCTACAGGTCATGGTGCCACAGTGACCCTACTGGATGGAGACTATATCTCTGTAGTCTTGTGATTCACGTGTGTCACCTGATCCATCCATTAATATACTCCCCTTCTGATGAGTGTATAGATCGGGGTTAATTGCTGTTGGTTGTGTTTCTATATTTTAGAGGTTAAATTATATCAATGATGCCCACTGTTGCGGTTGCTAGGTCTGAGTAGGCACACGTGGGTAGGAGAGCAAGAGGCCCATGTGATCTAGCGATTTCTATGTGTGGATTCGAAGAAGGAAAGAGTAATTTG
The DNA here is from genome assembly GCF_964198595.1 of Lampetra fluviatilis. Lineage (NCBI taxonomy): Eukaryota > Metazoa > Chordata > Hyperoartia > Petromyzontiformes > Petromyzontidae > Lampetra > Lampetra fluviatilis. The sequence continues at coordinate 1,202,462 of NC_136293.1, read as the reverse complement.
TACATTTTGAGCTGTTAAATCGGTGCTTGTGCTTTCTTGTCTTGTGATGTACGTAGTGAGGCAGAGTCACAGCCCAGCATTGACCGTGTGTCTGCCTCCAGGTCTTGGGAGTGGGACTGCTGGATGGAGACTGCATCTAAGATCGTGCTCCTGTGATGGGGAGTGGTGGTAAGCTTGCTGTGCTACGAATCAGGCGACCCGAGGTCGATTCCCACTCACGGTCACCACTGAACTGATCCTGGGCCTCCCCTAGGTCGACTCAGCCTCAATTGAGGATCTGGTGTGTTGTTTTAACATCACCACCTTTGAGACGAAGGCGGCCAGGCTTGGCGCTGGTCACATGTGCTGTGCCGGCCTTCATTGGTGCTCCCTAAAAGCACTTTTCCCAAAAGTATTTTAAGGCTATTGGGGGGGGGGTCATTGTCTTAGTCCACAAAACATGCAACATGAACATTAATCCCAAGGTTGTAGCCACCCCGACTGGCTACGTGAGTGGTTTTTCTACGCGCTCGAGTGGCACCGGACAATCCAACGTCGCAGCACCGCCAAAAGTCTCGAACACACAGCGCACCACAACACCACACGGTGACACTCATTGCCGTGCTCCTCTGTGTGTCAGTCACCTCGGTGAAAAATCATCGTGGCTCGTCACAGTACGACGTGCCACTCCGCTGAACACTTCGTACCTCTGCGCAAACTCGTGTGATGTGAGAAGGTAAGTACATTTTAATGAGGTTTTTTCATTTTTTTCATTTCTTCTGTCACTGGTCATTATATATTACTGCAGTTAGCAGAATTTGGGAGAGCAACTGTCCTTGTGGATCACAAGGTCGCAAGTTCAAATCCCAGCCAGGCTAATGAGACAGCCAGAGGTGATTTATAGACGGCAGAAGGAGCGACCATGACCATACATGGTCGATCCTGTCGGCATGCCTTGCAAGCTGCGTGACATCACCACACTGCAAGTACAGAATGTTTCACCCAGCCTTTTTATCATCCACATTCAAATGTGTGGCCTTGCTAGTTTAGGCAGCAGCAGAACAATGAGAAAACTGTCATTCGGTTTCTTTTTTGTAGCCGGGCCGGTTGGCCTTCCGAGAGTTCTATTTTGGTGGCCGCCGTTTAGAGGTTGTGACCTGTATCAGAAGCCCACCATGTGTGTCACTCCCAGTCTGATTTGGTTCTTTGGAAAATTTGCCAACACGTGGCTGCTGTGCTTTTTTGTCCTTTGAGACGAAGCGTAAAGTCTGGGTTGTGGTCCGTTATAAAACTGTGCCCGGCCATTGAAGAGAAGAGCCCTGTGGGCAAAGCCGAACCCCTGGCTAGGGTGAGGCTGGAGCTGTACCAGTGAGCTCCAAGCTTATAACCAGCGAAGACTTCAGAGAAGACTCAAGCCCGGGCAGTGTAGCCGTAGGGATAGCCGAAGAGGTGAGCTAGCCGGCTACGTAGCACATCGGGTGAAGCGGCCGTTACCCCTTTTTCTTGTAGCTTGTTGAGTTGTTAAATGTTACAATAAACGTGTGGCCTCTAATTGAAAGTTCCCTCCAGTATATCACCCACTACACATTGATGACTGTCACGTGGCCGACTTGGATGGTTACCAGCGATGGTGGTGGACTTAAGAGCGTGGCCCTTTAGGCCTTGCCTGACGAAGGTGGCGAGGAGGCCGATGCTTAGACAGGTGGATGGCAGCAAGGAGGACCGTGTCCATTAGGTTTCTCACTCGCCACCCACGTGATGTCCTCAACATACGTCTCCTCTCAGGAGATGACGTCAATGTTCGCCAGGGAAGTCATAATTAGGTCTTGATAGCCCTTCATTGTTGAGTTGGTGCACTCAAAGGCCTCATCATCTAATGGGCTTCAGGCCCTTAAAAAGGCCCTTTTTCCGGAATTTAGCTCCGCTGATTGTATCTGGATTCGAATGAACGACGTATATTTCGCCCATTTGGCAGTATTAGTTGTTTAACACGTAAGCTTTCGCGTCCAATATTATCCATAGAGGTTTTTGGGTTAGATAGCGTAAATATAAATGTGTCGTTAAACCCGCCACTACCCGACAGCCAATTAATAAGGTGTGTCATGTAAACAGAACATGACACGAAAACACGTGAGAGGTGGGGTCCACTGCAGGATTTCCCACCCACTAAAAGGTCGACGAGGCACAGACACGTAGACAATTTCTGTACATCGTTAAGTCAATCAACATCTGCATACGCTGTACTGACAAGATTTATCAACTGCCTACAACTGAAATAGCGCTTGCGTGCCGTGATAAGACACTGATGGGAAGAAGAAAAAAAATCCGAAATTTGCCCCCTCCGTAAATTTCGAAGACGCGTCCACGTGCCGTGTAGTACCCGCGGTCCCACAAGCAGGGGAACATGATGACGAAGGTGAATGAGGGCTAATTGTTCTGCAATTGAAATCACTTATAAGTGCCCTCCCACGGCTGTTCTCCTGAGATTTGGCGGGCAAGCCGATATATCGTGGGCATAATGGAGAGGGCCGCTGCAATTTTAGACGCGGCATTCTCACAAAGTGACGAACACCCGGAATGGCTGTCCTCCATGCAGCTGGCAGGCAAAGTGTGTGAAGACAGAATAGTCATGCTTCGCTGCAAAGTGTGTTATTCATTAACCTTAAAGAAAATTAATTGGCACTTTGAAGAACCAACAAAAAACTGTGTTTTATCACTGCATAGTGTCAATCTTATGCATAGTTGCATATTACTCACACTGCTATTAATGCACAGTTAGGTCCGGTTCAAATCGCTCAGTAATTGAATGCATAATTATAAAATGCAATAATAGGAATTACCCGTGTAAGGAAGATATCGGTGTGTTTTTAATTGGTTTTGTTTTTGCGCCGAATTCATGAAAGCGAGAACCAGTGGATGCTGGCGGTGGGAATGAGAAAACGTGTCCAGGGGTGGTGATGGCGGGCACGCCACGTGAGAAAAACCGCCGAATTCACGTCGTGCCTTCGGGAAGAGAGGGGCCCGAGTGCCTCCCACTCGATGAGGTTTTCTCGCAGGAGCCCTTGTAGAGTCTTATGTTTTATTTTTATCATTTTATTATTTCCCTTCTACGTGACTTTACCGAAAGAACCAAGAAGAGTCTTACCGTGGTCAAGTCGGATAGGCGGCACCATGCGAGCCCCCTCCGTTTATAAATGCTTCGTAACGGCGCCCAACGCGTCGAACGGCCAGCAGCTAACAGCACTGTCAAAGTTATAATCCCTGATAGTGTAAAAATGTATTTGAGGGAGGCGATAAGAGCTTTGGAAAGATATGTATTACGAGCGAAAAAACGCTGTTGCCAATTTCGCTGAAATTATATAATGGACTAAATATAATAAAAACACATTTTGGTATGTACGCATGTTGAACTTCTTTTGCACAATACGTAGCCAACCGTGCTCATCGGAGGTGTGGGGTAAGGACATTAAAAAAATAAAGTGAGTCCGTGATTTGGCAAAGTGACAGTCTTCATTCGCTGGGTTATTCGAGAGGATCTTGAGTCTTAAACATTACGGTGATTGTTTATTTATTTAGAATACTGCACGAGCTGTGGAGATGAGTAGGGCCAGCAAGGGGGGCGGGGGTGGAGTGCCTGAGCAAAGGCACGGGGAAGCAGGAGTGATGAGAGTTCCATTACCATAATATATGTACATAAAGTGCAACGTGTCTTTTATTTTTTGCGACCCTGCTATCTGCAACTGCCTGCTGTCTGTGTATATCGGCAGAACATTCTCCTGTTATCGTCAGCCATTTGTCAGATAAGAGGAAGTCGCTACGCAGCTCATATCGGGCCCATCAACGTGCACAGCTGCCACGCGGCAAGATGGGCCCTCTCCATCTGGCAGCCCTAAGCCAGTGGTGCCACTTGCACGCCTCGACGGTGAAGCTCCTCTCTCTGTGTCGACTCCCCACAAGTGATGTCCCTTTCGTGTATTAAGATCTGGAGCAATAATTATGGGAGAGTCAACCTCTGAAGAGGATTTAAGTCTCATGCCCCCATCCGTAAGCCGGGCACTAAATTTCCCCTTGAAAATTTCCGGCCTTCTGTGGGAATTGAATCGCTGACTAAATTCAAACTGAATCAGTGATGAGCAGTCTGGAAACTGGGCTTCTCAACGTCCAAACTCATGTCTCTATAAAACAAATACAATAAGAATGTAAAATTCATATATATATAAATTCGACCGTGACTGTATAATCACATCAGATGTAAACTTGTAGAGTGAGACATGCCCATCATAGTTAATGCGAGTTTAATTTCAGAATATTAACTAAATGTATTGACCGAGTCCAATGTTGCCACTTAATGCCAAAAATCAATCTGACTTATTTTGAATCCATAAGGAAATGATGCCTTTGAATCAGCTGAAAAATAAGTTCAAGCTTCTCTCTCTCTGTTTTTCAAACTAACGTTTTCGCTTCATGATAATGTTACACATGGTCAGACAGACAGGAGTTGGAGGATGTTAAATATTACAAAACCCTTGCAAAGTAATTAAATGCTTCCAAGTAATTGTACATGTGGTTACGCCTTCATTAGTCCTGCTATATTGGTAACAAGTATGAGCATTAACCACAGAGCGATCTCTTTGTTCGGAGTGAGAGCAATTTAATGTATCTTCAATAACCTCCTGAGAATATTTTAATGTAATAATGTTTACGGGGCTCGGAAAATCACGGTGAAAAGTTACGCTCCATGCACTGCTGATTAGTCTGCTAATTAGGTCTATCTTGGAAGAGTATAGGAAGATCTGAGTTAATTATAAACACGGTTTATATAAGCATTAGTAATATATACATTTTAGCAGGAAATTAGCAAGTAAAATCGTATTTAAAAGAGGAGTTTGAGATACTTTGACACCATTTGCAAGAGAATGCCACTGTGACATGATTACAGTAGCAAATATATGAGCAAATATACAGCATCATGCTTTCCTTCAAATAACCAACCAATTCCAGCTGTGCTCGTGCCTGCATGCGATGTAATTAATGCGTGTCATTTAATTATATACACATATATGTGCATAATTTATAATGCGTATCACGTGTAATAGTCGGCAATGCTACAATAATCCATGGTGGCATGGGGAGGACCGTGTTACGGGTTCCGTAATCCACGGCGCAGCCAGAGGCAAGCACTGCAATGAGATCCAGAAATCCACAAATCTTTTCACGGGTTTTGGGAAGAGCCGTGAACCCCGAGTAAAATCAGTAAATTACAGGAACGTGTACATTATTGGAGCACTTTTTTGGAGTCCTGTAATATTATAATCAAATAATATATAATCAATGGAGTGTTGTACCTTGATTCGCTCCTGCTATTATCTGTCTCTCTCTCATCCTGGACCTCGCCGTGGCTGTTAACCCACTGGCTGCTTTGCCACGGAACACTTCAGATATGAACAAAAATCCACGACAAATAATAATACGAAAATAGAACCAAAACAATTATTCCAGCAAACACAGAAAATTAATCGAGCAGCAAAATAACCCAAATGAGAAGAAAAAAACTATCAATAATTCCTGGAGTATAAAAAAACGACTGATGAAGGAAAGACAAATGAGGATCATGCCTCCTGCAAACAAACGTGAAAAAAGCCGTAAAATAATTCGAGGAGCAAAAAATACATAAAAATAAAACACCCCAGATGCGGTCTGCACAAAGATCAAACAATGACATTAGCAAGATGATGAAGACGAGTCAATGTTTTAAAAGAAAAACAATGAATTAAACAAGTTGCAAAATCAAAAAAGTATTTTAATAGAGCCCATGAAGATACAACTACTGAGAAAGGTATTCTTAGGTTTTTTCGGTAAAGTCACGTAGGTAAAAAAGTTAAATTTAATAAAAGTAAAAAAATCACGACGTTTCGGAGGCAACACAAGCTTCTGTCTTCAGGTGGAACCGTCACAGCCCGACAGCTGTATCAAGTAAATGAGGGATTATAAGAGATACCACTCCGTATATATAATGGTTAAGGGGGGCAGAGCCAGGAACGGCACACTTTTTATTAATATGGTAAGGTGAGGCTTAAGACTAAGAAAAGACTGCATAACAATTGACTGAGCATCTTCTTGGTTCTTTCGGTAAAGTCACGTAGAAGGGAAGTAGTAAAATAATAAAAATAAAACATAATAAAATAATTCTCACGACGTTTCGGCCACAACGCAAGCAGCCGCTGTCGCCTCGACAGACCTGGTTTCACTTGAGGACGGCTGCTTGCGTTGTGGCCGAAACGTCGTGAGAATTATTTTATTATGTTTTATTTGTAATATTTTATTACTTCCCTTCTACGTGACTTGACCGAAAGAACCAAGATGAATCCCTGCACTCACGAAAGCTTTAAATCGAAAATGACTGAGCCTTTGTTATGGAGAGGTGCGGTTTGTGACTAACGCCTAGCCTACATAACAAATGCTGCAAATGAGACCGAGCCTCTGCCATGTAGATGGTAATAGGCTACATAACAAAAGACTGAGCCTTTATTATGGAGAGGTTCAGTTTGTGACTAAGCCTGGCCTAGATAACAAAAGTGTGAAAAAAGAAGGCTAAGCCTGGTAAAACAGACCTGGCTGTCTATCAGTAACCTGTAATAGTTGTCTGTCAAATAAGATGGTCCAAATAAGTGTAGTTAAATCTTTTTTGCATGGTTAATCACATCTTTCCAATGATTACTCAGTTTGTAACCATCATCACGGTTGAAATTATGTCTGTGTTTGTATATTTGTATGGCTTCGTGCACAAACCTTTGATGGTAGCCAGGAGGTTTGCAGAGCACCTTGGTCTCGGAAAAGACAATTTCATGAGAGCCCACAGAGTTGTAGCAATGATCGGCAACGGCCAAAGAATCAGTTCTGCCGTGTTTCAGATCTGACTTGTGCTCGCGGACACGATCAGAAACATGACGTTTCGTTTCTCCAATGTAGCAATCACCACAACTGCAACTCAATTTGTAGACTCCAGGATACTGTGAGTCAGGAACGACATCCTTCACAGATGGAATCAGATCACGGATTTTATGCACTGTACTGAATCGGACTTGGATCTTATGTTTGTTTAGAATTTTGGAGATCTTTTTGGTCACGCCTGCTATGTATGGTAACGTGATAGTTTTGGTCGGAGTTTCATGTGGTTGTTTCTGTATGGTGGGAGAAACAGCTTGGTGGATGGTGCGGTCAGATTATCCGTTCATCCTGAGGGCCCGATGTACATGTCTTAATTCACCGGCCAGGTGGTGTTGGTCAGAAATGCCATGAGCTCTGTGGTATAGCGTTTTGATGAGATAATTCTTTTGAGATGGGTGGTGGTGGGAATCCGGTTTCAAGTAGGAATCTGTGTGGGTGGCTTTCCTGTAGACAGAATGTCCCAAGGATCCGTCAGGTCTCCTCTCAAACAGAATATCAAAGAATGGTAGTTTACCATCTTTCTCCACTTCCATGGTGAATCTGATGGATGGGTGTCTGGAATTGATGTGGTCCAAGAAGTGGTTCAATGCTGGGAGGCCATGTGGCCAGATGACGAAAGTGTCATCCACATACCTCTTCCACAGGGAAGGACGCAGGGTGGATGTCTGGATGGCGTCTGATTCAAACTTTTCCATGAACATGTTGGCTATCACTGGTGACAAGGGGGAGCCCATAGGGGTACCCTCATTATGTTTGTAGAAGGTGCCATTCCAAGTAAAATAGGTGTTGGTGAGGCAATGCCTAACCAGCGCAGGTACATCAGAATTCAATCCATGTTGGACCAAGTCCTCAATATACAAACAAATATACAAACACAGACATAATTTCAACCGTGATGATGGTTACAAACTGAGTAATCATTGGAAAGATGTGATTAACCATGCAAAAAAGATTTAACTACACTTATTTGGACCATCTTATTTGACAGACAACTATTACAGGTTACTGATAGACAGCCAGTTCTGTTTTACCAGGCTTAGCTTTCTTTTTTCACACTTTTGTTATGTAGGCCAGGCTTAGTCACAAACCGAACCTCTCCATAATAAAGGCTCAGTCTTTTGTTATGTAGCCTATTACCATCTACATGGCAGAGTCTCGGTCTCATTTGCAGCATTTGTTATGTAGGCTAGGCGTTAGTCACAAACCGCACCTCTCCATAACAAATGCTCAGTCAATTGTTATGAGTCTATTCTTAGTCTTAAGCCTCACCTTACCATATTAATAAAAAGTGTGCCGTTCCTGGCCCTGCCCCCCTCAACCATTATATATACGGAGTGGTTTCTCTTGTAATCCCTCATTTACTTGATACAGCTGTCGGGCTGTGACGGTTCCACCTGCAGACGGAAGCTTGTGTTGCCTCCGAAACGTCGTGATTTTTATTTTTATTTTACTTTATTAATTTCATTTTTTACCTACGTGACTTTACCGAAAAAACCTAAGAATATGAATCCTTGCAGTCACGAAAGCTTCAAATCTAGAATTACTGAGAAAGGTATTGAATGAGCAAGGTTATTGGAAAACAACGATTGGTACACAACAGTTTAAAATGTGAAAAAATAATAATTGAGTAGCCACGGATAAATCTGTTCAGCACAGAGGGAAAAAAGGAAAAAAAATCCATACTCACAAAATACAGCGGACAGAATTGGAAAACATTTAAGGAAACAAACCAAAATTAGGACGCGGTACAGAGTATGCACAGTGGTTGTGGTGGTGGTGCTACCACGTGCAGTGTATGCACAGTGGTGGTGGTGCTACCACTTGCAGTGTATGCACAGTGGTGGTGGTGGTGCTACCACGTGCAGTGTATGCACAGTGGTGGTGGTGGTGCTACCACGTGTAGTGTATGCACAGTGGCGGTGGTGGTGGTGCTACCACGTGCAGTGTATGCACAGTGGCGGTGGTGCTACCACGCGCAGTATATGCACAGTGGTGGCGGTGGTGGTACTACCACGTGCAGTGTATGCACAGTGGTGGTGGTGGTGTTACCACGTGCAAGTGTATGCACAGTGGTGGTGCTACCACGTGCAGTGCTGGGCCATAGTGAACGCGTGGCTCAGTGCGGAGCCACAGTCACATCGAGAATGTCGAGTAGTAGGGTGGGTCCGAGCTTCAAACCTACAACATCAAACTTACAGGCATGACACAATATAATCGTTCGCGCCATTGTAGAGAATGAGCAACAAAATAGGTACGCAGACAATATGGCTCTTTCACTTATCTGGCCCTTCACATACCGTGTCAATCCTAACGGTTTACCCATATGCTTGTACAGGGAAATTGAGTTTTCAGGTCCATCCGGCGTACAGCCGTTTCAATACGGGCACTTTTTTTTTTGTATATTTGTTCGTGTTTCTCTCTTGTGATTGGACTTTGTGAGATGAACATTGAGATTTATAAGGGCATGGGGTGACCGATAAGGTCTAAATTGGTATATAATAAGGTAGGCACTGATAAGGGGTTGACAGGCATACCTTCATATGAACAATCTAAATAATTTTTACAAATCCCATCAGCCACACAGCCTTCTGGGAGTGTACGATATGTGAACAATATTGCCTATAGACATCTGGTACAAGCAAGTCTGACTACTAATGAGACACTGTGTAGAAACCGGTTCAGAGTTGGCTTATGTTGAGCCAATGCTGATATTTTTGTTACGTGGAGAGACAGACATGTGAAAGTAGAGTTATTGTCTGCTTGTTTATTTTAATAGTTAAATGCGATATTCCATTCTAGATTTGAAGCTTTCGTGACTGCAAGGATTCATTTTCTTAATTTTTTTCGGTAAAGTCACGTAGGTAAAAAATTAAAATTAAAATTCATAAAAATAAAATAAAAAATAAAATAAAAATCACGACGTTTCGGAGGCAACACAAGCTTCCGTCTTCAGGTGGAACCGTCACAACACGCTTGCTGTATTTTACTTTTATAAAAAAAAAATGGAATTTTTTTTACCTACGTGACTTTACCGAAAAAACCTAAGAATATGCGATATTCCAGTTCTGTTGGACAAAAGGCAACGAATTTTGGCTCTCGCATCTTCAAGGATCACTGCTGTTCTTTATCATTTAACTTCCTATACTTCAAGATGAACATCCACCACATTTAGTTGTTACTAATATTTTTTGGTGAATATTTCTTAGATGTTTCATTACTGAATATTACAACGACAGTGGTTATTTGTTCAGAACAATTGTAACGAACTTTAAGAGTGTTCATTTAATCTTTGTTTCTTTCAGTAAAGTCACGTAGAAAATAAATAAATTAAATAATAGAATACGACGTTTCGATTGCAACACAAGCAGTCGTCATCAGGTAGAACTACATATGAGAGAGAGACAAAACACAGACACGGAGACACACAGACAGACACACAAGCAGAGAGAGACAACACAGAGACACACAGAGAGAGACACACGACATAGACACAGAGACCCAATGCCTCTGTGTCGTGGTCTTAAATAGAGAGAGAGTTGGGGTTGGGGCAGAGAGAGAGGTGGGTCTGCTGGAGCAGAGAGATTAGCATGTCAATGAGAGAGCTGTGTGGAAATCCACCCCGCGGCGGCCGGGGGAGAGAAAGAGCGAATGGACCTATGAGAGCCTGGTAAAAAAAATAGAGAGAAATAGGCAGTTTGAGAAAACAAACTTAGCAAATTTGGAAATGTAATGCAATGCAACGCAGAGAGTCGGCTAACACACAGTTAATGCATAGCCTGGTTGATTCCGTTCTCCAAAAAAATTATAAGTTTGAGCTGGGTGGAAATCCACTGAGCGGTGGCAGGGGGAGAGAAAGACCCAGCAAGTCTGGTAAAACTTAGAGAGAGTTGTGTGGAAATTCACCCCGAAGCGGCCGGGGAGAGAAAGAGCGAATGGACATATGAGAGCCTGGTAAATTTTTAGAGAGAGAGAAATAGGCAGTTTGAGAAAACAAACTTAGCAATTTTTTGGAAATGTAATGCAATGCAACGCAGAGAGTCGGCTAACCCATAGTTAACGCATAGCCTGGTTGATTATGATCTTAAAAATTGCTAAAATCAGAGGTTAAGTGTGAAATTTGACAAACAGAGACAGAGGGATTGAAAACAAACTTACATCCTCCCCGTAGAGGTGGTTTGTACTTGATTTGAAGCTTTTGTGACTGCAGTAATTACTCTTTGGTTCTTTCGGTAAAGTCACGTAGAAAGAAAATAAATCAAATAATAGAACACGACGTTTCGATTGCAACACAAGCAGTCGTCATCAGGTAGAACTAAAGTGTTGATTTGTTCATATATATATCGTGAGCCAAATTTTGCAACCTTCTTCATGAATTTGTTCCAAGGTTTCCTGTAGTTAGTTTCCTTTGTTTTCTATAATTACTACGTTATCAGACATTCTGAAATTGAAAATATTACATTTTCCATTCATGTTGCTCCTTATTTTTAATTTTTGGAAACGTCCTATAATCAAAACACCCAAGAGTATATATACGTGAGAATAAGGTAACAGTACGTATCTTCATTATCGTCATCATGAGCCATGATCAATCCACTGCTGGATGAAGGCCTCCCTAAGTGGGTGCCACCTCTCACGATCTTGTCATGGAACAATCAGTCCGGCACCGGCTCATGAACCGATTTCATCGCTCCATCTCCTCACAACACTCCACGGCACAACAACCACCTATTTACGTGCGCTCCCTCCCTCTCTCTAAAATCCTGTCTCCCTCATACCTCGCCCAGGCCTCTTCCTCCCAGATCTAGTTTTCTACGGAGAATCCTCTCACTTTGCCCATCCATCCTTTCCAGATGAATCATTAATTTCTCATTAATCAACCTCGTAGTCAGATAAAACATTATACATGAACCTGGCCTCCTTATTGGTGTCTGCTGTTTGAAGCAGACTGCCAAGGCGATCGCCACGAGACACACCAGGCATGTCACCCACAGCCAGAATACCACACGCCTCAATTGTTTGACTTAACATTTATGAGTCACAAAATATTCTCCAAACCCCCATTCCGATTTGTTTTCGTGTTTTTTTCTACCTCCACAAATCTGATTACCCAGCTTTGCATTCAACTGCATCCGATTCACCAGTGCGAGTTTGGAGCTTTGAAAAAATCGTGACTGTACAAGCAAATAAACCAAATTAGGGCCAGCTCGCCACAACGCCCACAGGCAACCCCCATGCTACCGCAAGGTTGAAAGCAATCCGAATTTGGCTAGGAAACCCTAACAACACTGATCGCCGTGCAATTTAACTCGCGCTGGCCTCCGTAAATAAAATAAAAACGAGAGAAACTGTGTGACAGCCATGCAGGCAGCCCCGTTACTTGGGAGAAGCCATTTTCCGCACGCGGTAATCACATTAACACGCCGAGAGCTCTCAACAGATGGGTCGCCGTTTTTTTTTTACACGCACGGCGACTTTGGCAAGCTGGCTTCTCAATCATCGGGGCTGTCGCTTCTTCTCCCGAGCGCTGCGGGAAGGCACCATCCCAGGCCTGCTTGCGCAGCTGCCATCTCGCACTCGGCTGGGGGGCTTCCACAGGGGCGCTGTTTGTCTGTCTGTTTGTCTGTCTGTCCGCGGGATCCTTGCTGTGTCCTGGGGTAGTAGATCCGGCCGTTCTTTTCGCGACTCGAACGGGACCGCATCCCTATCACATCGCTTGTAAAACAATAAGAGGCCGGCTGGAAGGTTGCTCCTTTGCCCCGTGAGTGATCTGAAAACGTGGTGGTCCCTTTTTATTGTCCATTTACATACCACTTTGGAGCCCTAACGTTGCTTTTAATAGTCATTGACACCCCGAAGCCACTCAAGATTAGAAGCAAGTGCAAGTCTAAGGTTGCTAGAATTGGTACTTATTGTGGATTTGCCTCTACTTCAATTAGATAATGGGAATATAATTGTCGGTGTAGTCCCAAAAAATGTAAAGCTCACAGTTAATGGGGCCTAATCATTCAGAAAAATTGCCTCTACCCAGATCGGTTTTTACTGCCATCAGTGTCCTCGCCAAAAATTAGTTATTCTTTATCGGCTGAAAGCCACCACTGCTCTGTGCAGTACGTATTAGAAATGTGCAGACACGTGGTACCACTAACTGGATAAAGCTGGCAGATGGATTGTATTGGTGTGTGCATACGAGCAAAGATGTAAGCTCATTTTCTGCTTGGCTTGTTTACTCATTGGCAGGGAAGTCATAATTGGTCCAATTAGGATTGCTCAGGGTTAGTAATGTAGAATAAAAAAAGATATGTTTCAGTTTGGACCTATTTAAATTACTTAAGTTAATTGTTTAACGTAAAATTTATCATCTAACAGCAAAAATGTGAGCAAAAAAAACCTGAAATATACATGCGTTTCAGGCTAAGAAATTAAGGGAATGTGGTACATCCTGGCTATTGAAAGCAGAATTACATTGTGGTGGTTAGAGAAAAAAGCCTAAAGAGAAGGTGTGTAGGAATTGATAGCACTGCGACACACGTGTGAAATACGATGGCAATGCCTGTGCACTCCCTTCTAGAATGGGATATAAGGTCATGTGGGAATATATTTCTTTGCGATGTGGTCCAAATTTTAACCCATGAATATTGTCATGCCCATTCCTCTAAAAGGCATATTTAATTTTCTGAACCAGCTTCCATAGCTATAATCCTGTGTGGCAATGTGCAATTGCCATTCACAATCCATGTTACCACCGTGACCGCATAGGCTGAATCGCCTCTTGGTCGATCGAATCTATTAAGATTGATGAAATTAGGTTTAAAACAATGACGAGAAAACGCTGGATCAAAGCGTTGCTTTTCGTAAAATTCTGCTTTGTTTTTCCATTTTTGTTGAATAATTTAGAGGATCTTACGCGTGTCTTTTGACGTGTTCTCACGGAACAAATGGCATCCTGGCAGTGCCGCAGAAAGAGGAGCATTGTGTCAACCAATGGCTGCTGGAACGGGGGAAACATAGTGAGGGTACTTCTGGCGTCGCTTCAATGGGTGCCAAATGGTGCTCTCTCATGTTTTGCCACGTATTGGTCATGATGTTTTCCCCCCTTGTTTACTTTCATCTCTCAGAGCTGAGAATTCAATTCAAGTTCGGCCAACAGTGACCAGGCTGAGACGATGCAGGTGTAATCTTTGGTTTTTGTACGAATTTTAAACTCGTAGCATTGGCCAGACGTGTTCTACTTATTTTTGAGTGCAAATCCTTCCTCAACCAGAGCTAAAATGAAAAAATTATATATCTTATTTCTGAAGCACATCTGTTCTAAAGCATGCGATCTTTGCAAACCCAGTTACCGTGAGTACTGCAGCAGCATTTAAAAAAAAGATATGGTGGAAACAGTAATGGCGGCAAATAAAATCTGGAGATTTTGTTGGCGTGTTTGGGCTGTACACGACGCCACAACGGTGCCGAGATGCCGCGCGAACTCACGGCTCCGTTGTAACAGCCGGAAGGGCTGTGAGAGATAAGGCACGCTTTGGGCTACGCGCTGACCTGTAAAGGAAGGGCAGTAGCCAGGGTGCCCAATAAAAAAAGCGGCACGCAGCGAAGCGTGAGACCTCCCCGGACTGCGGAGCGCAGCGATGTCCATCGTAGCGGAGTGCGAAACAGACCAGGTTGTTGTCAACACTCTCCTGTTGATGCCTCCCCCCCTCCATCCCGCTCTGCAGAGAGTAAAAAAAATAGCCTTTGGGTCTAACAGAAATAACTAACAATGAAGCACAAGAACACATTGGCCCAGTATTAACCGTTTTAACGGTAGTATGTTGTTTAAAATGTGGATGGAAAGTATTTACGGAAAGTGTTTTTTGTTTGCATTTCGCAGCTGTGATTAAAAGTGTAAAAGTGAGTGCGTCCTTATGAACACTATCTTTGGAATGAAAACGTTTGCCTCATAGTCCAAAGCACCACATTACGCGATTAGCACGGTTGTCTACGTACGGTGCGAAATAACTTCAACATACATACATACACTACTATCATTCACTGACGTATGATGTGCTGTGCTCTGTGACAGTGACATTTTACCAGCTCATTATACAGCAATGCAATATATATAAAGTGACTGTGAGAGAACATGGACTCAAGTTTGGCTACGTGATCTCAAGGCAAGAGTTCAAATACTTGCCAGGATCAATTATTCCATCTGGTTTAGTAATAAGTAAACGATTCAACTTCCATCCATTTGGTGAGATTGGACTTATCCATACCTCACAGGAATGTGGAATGCACCCGGATGGGCTCACAATAACAGAGGTGATGATTGTTCAATATAGATTTTAGCATGATTAAATATGCCAACAAGGTCCATTTAAATATTTGTAAGAGTTGCCCGCACTTTCTTAAACCCACAAGCTGTATCTTCCTTAGGATTTCCCCTGCAGTTGGATGAGCCAGTAAATAATGTAATCTGCTAGGTTTTATTCTAAAAAGATGTATCCTTTTCCTTTGGCTGTGCACTGCACTGGCATTTGGTGAGTACATGGAGTGCCAAACAAGACAACATAATTGCTGGCCAATGATAAGGGGCCGTCCATAAATGACGTCACGCGATTTTGGACAATTTTTTACCCCCCCCCGTCACACGGCGTCACAAAAAGTCAGACCCCCCCCTCAACTATGACGTCACAAAGCTCTGCCCCCCCCAAAAAAAAAAAACATCCTTCAAATCGCTTTAAATTATTGTCATTGTAGTGCGAATTTAATGTGGCGCTGCACTCTGATGTTGTAGGAGAAAACATTTAATGAAAAGTCTATTTTATTAAGTACAACGTGCTGTATATATTCATTTGACGTTGCACATTTTGATGTGACGTCACATTTTTCAAACTCCCCCCCCCCCCCCTCGTTTACACATCGTCGCAAAAGTCTGATCCCCCTCCCCCCCTCGGTGCGTGACGTCATTTATATCACTACTCTGAGGAATATTTTAGCTCATCGCAGGGAAGCGGCAGTATTTAACTGTGCAATACCCATCTCCATTAACGTGAGCACACTCTTATATCAATGTAATGTTATCAAAACAATCGCACGCTGGAGGATACCGAGGTAGAGTTTGAGAATCACGCCAAAATGAAGCTACGAAGTTGAGGGGGCCTCCCAGAGCTTCCTGGAGGCCTGCGTGGAATGCCACGTGGCTTCCCCTCTCTCTCCTTATTCATTAGCGACAGAACAACAGGCCCACTCTGGGGCCCTCTTCTGTGCAAGGCCCGAGGCAAATTGCCCCTCTTCCCCCCACTCTCTCTGAGTGGCCCTGCCTGTAAGGGAAAAATAAAACATCTGTGGGAAGGCAAGTGCAAGCGTATGTATCTGACATATCTGTGCTTTGTGTGAGCAATATTGCCTTGTACGTTGGAGTTCTTTAGGCCACTCCGGTTTCAAGGAATATTACAAAGCAAGACAATTGTGAAATATGCTCAAGGCTCGGCGAGCGTTTTATTAGATAACAAAAATTTAATCGGAGAAATATGGAGTGTGCCTTCAAACATTAAACTCATAAAATGCGCATCCTAATAACAAGGTTTAATATATATATCCGCAGAGCTCATTGCTTGGGAGAATACAATTTGTGCAAATATTCATGGAAATTAATTTCAGTGACAAGTGATGTCAGGAAACCGTGTTGATATGCAGATCACGCAACTGCATTATTAGGGGCTCATTTGGTTTTTCCGTGTTATGTATACAGACATACTGCAGCATGAAAACTGCTTAATAATTGATATTTGCTGTGGCTGGATAAACCCTTTCATCGCCAGGCCACGTGATGTTTGAAAATTGTATTGTTTTCAGTTGTAACAATGTGCAGTTTCTGGAACTACAGGATTTGTTACGGATGTTACATGGCATTCCAATGTCGGGCTGCTCATTGCCTTGTACTTCATTCATGTCTTATACTCGTTATTGTTTACCAACATAATACAGTGACAGCTTTCATCATCATCCATCCACTTTGAGATAAAAAAAACTATTCTCAAGCTGGCTGTCACCAACCCTCCCGGTCCCGCGATGTCACAATCCACCTCGCTTGTGCACCTGTGCTGATCTCATCGCTCCATCTCCACAGCAGACGAAACTCTCTTTGCACGCGCTCCCTTCCTTGACTGCTACTTTGTCCTTAGGTTTGACCACTGGGCATAATTTCCATGCAGTAGTGTGTCCTGTCATTGGCAGGAAGCAGCTGGAGCTATGCACTTGTGAATCTAGATTTAAAACAAATTTTCTTTAGAACTGCTTTTTGTGTTTAGTTTGTAGTCCTTCCACCCCCCACATCTCCGATAAGCACAGTTGGTTACGTACGGTGCGAAAGAAGTTCAACATACATACTGGCTAAGCCCTCTTGCTTTTATACAGAGTCCATATTATGTCTACCATTGGCCCCTTGTCTCTCAGTGCAATCACAGCCATGCAGCTTTCCATGCTTCTTTGCATATTTGTCAGCGGCATGCTAGTGACCAAACATGTTGTGAAAATGAATAAAGTTTGAGACTAGAAAATGAGCTTCATTACTCACGTAGACCTCTCACGTTGTACGTGAAGCCGAGCGAGCAATATTTTAAAATCAGGTGTTCTGAGATGTCACGTTTCATGGCTATTCCCTGAGCGAGCTCGGCTCCGTCTGCTGACTAGAGCAGTTCTGAGATGCAGCTTCTGCACGTCGTGACAAGACTCCATCGGAACTAAATGGGATGTAATCGGTCTCTTTCTGGGATCATTTACCAGTGGGACAAAAATGAAACTCTGATGACGACAGAGAGTTGAGAATTTTGACAAATAGTTTGTTTCGACGCCTTGATGACAACGCCAGAACTGTGATTGGTGAATTGTTTGATGATGCTGCTTGGTTGGCTGGGGTGCACAAGGACAATTACAATATATAAATGCATATAAAGGCAGGAGATGATAAATTTCATAAGGCTCCAATGGTATCAAGTGCAGTTTCCAGCCATTATTCACTCCATCTCTCTCGCCTCTCTACGTGCTATAAAAACGTCACCTAATACAGGCAATCGTCGAATTACGTGCTTTGTATTTCGACTTTTTACTGACATAAACGAGGCAATTTACGGACTAACATAATCCGCAACGCAACGAACGCCACCCCTAGCCTGGTACCGCGACCCAACGGCGTTGCCAGCAGCCAGTGTGGCACGATAACTAGTGTGCTACACTATACATCATACACCAACTCCAAGTGCATCTCTCTCCTCCTTGTCTCCATCCATCCTCTCCACAACGCAACTTTGGTGTAGTTACAAGTAAGTAATACTATATTTCTTTATTTTAAATGTTATTATAGACGAAGTATATTAGAGATAATATCATTTTCTTTTAAATTGAAGTATTATATTGTGCGTACATGTGTAGTGACGTATAATGGGTCACTACGGCGCACAGCGCCAGTTACTTATACAGAGAACAAGAGTGTAAGTAGCCCTCTCTGCCAGCAGGGTGTGCAATGCCATGGTAAATGGTCCCTAAGGATCATGGTTCTAGCGGAGGGCAGAGAGAGAGAGCATGTGAGGACGTAGCAGCCTGATTGGCTGGCAAGGGCACGTAACAGGACAGGGTAAGGATGTGGGCCAAAGGTGACAGAAGGGACATGTGATGTAAGGCCCAGAGTCTTCTAGGGAGTTCTAGAAGGGGGCGTGGCCGAGGCAGAGCCGGGCCACGCTGAGGGTCATAAAAGGGAGGTCCCGAGGTCCGATCCGGGCTGTCTACTGGAATTGAACCCACCGTGCTACGTCTCTTCGGTTTTCGCTCTTCGGTCTTCGGTCTTCACGCTCAGCATCGTGGTTCAGGTAGTGCATTAACTGACCTGAACTGGTTACGTAGTTACCCCGTGGTGGTTACCTCTATATAGTTATCACGTTGTTACATTTATGTAGTTACCCCTTTGTGGACATAGAATAAACGTGTTGCCTCCAAAGTCAAGGGTGTCTCTCACGTGAACCCACGATACATGTTTAAAGACAGTGCGTGTGCAAGGACGGTGTGTAGATAAAGACAGTGTGTGGACTAGCGTCCATGAGTGGTAATTACGGGTGTGAAGATAATATAAAAAGCTAGCCGTCACAAGCGGTAAGAACAAGCTAGGTGAGAGAGAAGGGAACGATCTAGAAGCTCCAGGAGAGTTCGAGAAGTAAGGGCGTGGCCAGGGGCGGAGGGATGGCCACGTCAGGAATAAAAAGGGGCAAGGAGCGAGGTTTCAGGGCTGCTGTGGAATCGAGCATCGTCGCTCTTTTAAATCATCGCTGTGAAGCGACCAAGTTTCAATGAAAGAAACCCTCTACAGTTCGTGTCGTCCGAGAGTTATTACACATATATTGTATTAATATGGGCTAGGATAATATAGGCGAGTGTGAGTGAAATCCACGAATCCCCTCCTTTACCATTATTTTGTATGGGAAATTTGCTTTTGATATACGCGATTTTGGGATAGGCATGCTGTTTTAGGAACACACCTATCGCGTATGTCAAGGAGTGCCTGTATGTTTAGCGGAACATATTATCCATAATCGAGGTCCACATATATACAGTGCCTGTATATATATTTTTTTTCTTTTCAGGTCCATTGTGTAATTCACGAATGTGTTAATTTATAGTTGATGAGATTTTTGTATTTCTTCAAACAATGTCCATGTTTCACGTTACTTTGTTGTCACTTTAAATGATATTAAAATGCTGATCATTTCCTCGCAGACATATGGCTCTGTAGATTAAAGTGTTGCATGTCAGCGAATACTGAAAAATTAATATGGCTGCATTTTTTTTAAAGCAAACTTGATTTCTTTCTCCATTAATTATGCATGTGTAAAGCGTAATTGCTTCGTGATGTTATTTTAATAATTATTTGCTTTTAAATGGCTTGCCTACAATTTTAAATAACACGGCAGATGTGTTTGAAAATATTTAATAATTTCAGGCTTGGCTTCATATTTTTCACTCAGTGAGATTTCATGACAAAAAATATGTTGTTTATGCATGTCATTATCCTGCATATACAAAAAAGTAGTGTTTTTTTATATATACATACAGTCCTAGATTTACGAACACCCATCTGATGAACACCCGCACTTATGAACCAGTTTCCATTAAATGTATTTTTAACATTGACTTACAATGCGAACTCGCACATGCAAACAAACGATCCTCCTCGAGATGTAATGAGTTAGCCTCGCGCTAGGAGTCTGTGTTTGTCTTTGTGTGTTTGTGTAGGCGTGCGTTTCTTGTGTCTCTCTGTGTGTGCAATTGTGGTAACTAATTGCGCCTCTTGCGACAAACAAGCTCCACAATCAGGACTCAAGGTAAGTGAAAATAATAATGTATTTCCATTTAGGTTACTTTTTTTTCTGTTTAATTTACGAAACAGTATTTTTTTGCAGTGTTACATGCCAATGTACAATATTTATTCTTATTTATGAGTTTAACTATGCTTTCCTATTCGTTGATCCGTAACATATTTCATAATGCTGACCGTATGGGCATGTAAATAACACATTATTGTGTTCTAACTTCGACTTACGGACGGGTCTCAGGGATTAATTGTGCTCGTACATTGAGGACTTTCCATACATATTCATATTCATTTGGGTATGTATACAGTACATGGGATGGGTTCCGCATGTTTGGAGTCATCTAAAGAATCTGAAAATCGGACCGAGATAATGAAATTATTAAGAGACCTTGGATGTCTCCATGACACTTTATGGCAAGGTTTCGTGTGAAAGTATGAGTTTGTGATACAGAGATTGTGGTATGAGCAGAACTCCGGTAGTCTTTGGTCACTGGCATTCATCTTTCCAATACCATGATAGCCAAGGCATGCAGGCCACGTGTCGTGGTCAGCCCCAACCCTTGCATTGAAGTCTCCAACAGAAGCATGTGCTCAGAGCTGGGGATTTTGCGAATAATATTGTGTAGCTCTTCAAAGAACTGATCATGCATCTCCGGAGGTGAGTAGAGTGTTGGGACGTAGACACTCAGGATGTTTACATGGCCAGAAGCAGTGAGCAGTCTCATGAGCAGAATTTGCTCAGAGCCTGCGGTTGGTGGTTCTATTATGCAAAGGAGTGTGTTTTTGATGACGAACCGAACACCGTGTTGCCTTGGTTCGTTCTGCTGTTTGCCTTGCCAGTAGAAAGTGTAGTCACTCTCTCGTAGTGAGCTACTGCCAGCAAGCCGGGTCTCCTGCAGTGCTGCAATATCCACATGGAGTCTCGCGAGCTCCCTGTCGATAACTGCAGTCTTGCGGATGTCCTCAAACTGCAATATATCTTCGGAGAGTCCAGAAGACATTGTACATTCATTCCAGCTTGCAAAATGAAGGGCTGGTACCTTCTTTCCTTTTGTTTTGCTTTTGTGTGGTGCAGGTCTTGTAGTCTACCTGTCTTGTGATGAACTATAAGCTCCAATCACCCATTTTAGCAGGTGAACCGTGGCAGGAAATCACCTTATTGGCTGGGGGCTGCCCAGCTTGAGGCGGGCAGTAGCTACCCAGTGGTGTGCAATGACCCCTCCCACCGACGATGGCAACCCGTGGTGCCCCTTTTTTACGCCAATCCAAAATGAGCTCATAACTCGTGACTGCTGCCATCCGTGTTTATTGGTCATGATTAGGTGGCCGAGGAGTGTCCTCTCTCCATTTCTGCACCTCTTGTTGGCACAAAGCACGGGCAGGTTACTCTGGAAATCCTGGGTTGCCCATGCGTCAGGATACCCCCCTTGACCTTGCTGGTGAGGTCCAAAGGAGTGCGTAGCACGATGTTTGGTACAAGTTTGGCTACAGGGGCTGCCGGGAATGTGCCGCTGTGCATCACAAAACCGCCTACGGGGCCCCACTCCTGATTTTCTGTAGGGGTTTACACCTTTAGCCATTGACTCTCCCGAGACACTCACAAGGCAGTGAGAAAACTGCGTAACCCTGGGAGGGGCCCTTACCAAGTACTGACAGCCTTGGCCAGCTGTGCCTGGGACTCGCATAAGGCAGGGTCGTCATGTCCTGAGGTAGTTGATCGCAAACTACCAGCTACCACAATGCTTTGTGTAATGTAGAGCTAATGATTGAAATGAGCTCCCCCTGTGACATAATGAAGGATCCCAAAGCAACATCAATATATTTTAAAAGAGAATGTGGTTTAAAGTCAATTTGACCTGTGATGGATTTGGCTTCTTTACATGTGTAGTGCCATAGTGCTGGCTGCTGGTGAAAAAAGGGGAACTGCAGTGCACAGCAGTATTGATGTCAGCAGGCCATGATAGACACGAGAGGGGGACATCTAGGGGAAAGGTCACAGAGAGTGGCCTATCGGGAAGCCTCGGGAACCCGCTATGAGGTTCCAGAGAGGGGCATGGCTGAGGCGGAGTGAGGCCACGCTGAGAATATAAGAGGGGCCCCTGTGAGGGACCTGAGGACTGTTGCTAGAGTTGGATCCCTGTCGTGCTGTTCAAGATCATCGCCATCATCGCTGTCGTCTTCATTCGATATTGCGCTGGTAAATAGTTGTTGGTTGTCTCAGTTTAGCGCTTTCAGTGTTAGACGGTTAGTGTTATGTAATGGCTAGCAACAGTACTAGTGTGTACCCACGTAGAGTTGTGTATAGGCAAGCAACTGTAGAGTGTGTACCCATGTAGGGTGTGCATTATACCGATGGTGCTCGTTAAATAAAAGAAGTGCCTCCAAGTCTTATCGTCTCCAAGGTAGTCACTACACATGTAATATATTTATGTTATTGAGATTGCTGTTTGCCACTGAACAATGTTCTATGGCAGCTGTGCGCAGCAAACTAAGCAAAATCTTTACTCATCCACCCTGGCTCTGTTGTGCAGCATGAATATCCAGCGGTGGTGGAGCAGGACCGGAATGCCCCGAAACGCCATGGTGGGAGTGACATTTTGAATCCGACTACAATTCCGGAAGGATTCAAGGACTCACAGATATAGACCCCTTAGAATAATAGAGAGACACACAAACATGCAGAGACCCAAGACACGCACAGAGATCAACAGATATGCACAGAGACCCACACACGAAGATAAGCTCCTTTTCCTCCCCCGCCTCCTCAGATCTAGTGGGGGATGGAGGGAACGATATATGAGTTGCCCCAGTAATGTCTTCCCATTTCCATCCTACTCTATTGTGTGGTATTTCAATGGTTGTATCCTCCCAGTTTACATTACTCATACGGTACATTGCGGGAGTAACTGATTAACTAGCAAGATTTGTGAGAGAGAAAAAACATCTGCATGAAATTTGGCATGGTACATCAAATAGAGAAACTAATTTCTGGCACTAAATATGTATTACGGAAGCTATCAACAATATGTGTCATCAGACTGATTGGTCTTACTGTCGGTGTTTTGGCAACTGTCATTGGACGAATCGTCAAAACCCGAAAACTGCATTTTGTATTCCTCACAAGCTTTATCAGTTCAAGTGTCTTCCCATGGGGTTACATTCAGTGCCTGCCATGTTTCAGAGACTCATGGAGTGGGTTCTTGCGGGATTGCAATGGTACTCGTGCCTCATTTATTTAGATGATGTAATTGTCTTCGGTCGTGCATTCGAGGAGCATTTGCAGAGGTTGCGTACAGTGTTGACCAGGGTACGCTCTACTAATTTGAAATTGAAGCCCACTATCGATTGCAAATATCGGTACGGTACTTGGGACACATTGTGAGCACGTCCGGGATAGTTACGGACCCTGACAAAACGGCGTGTGTGCGGGATTGACTGACCCAAATGTCTGTGGGCGATGTGCGAAGTTTTGTCGGGTTTGCATCCTATTATTGGCGGTTTGTTCCACGTTTCGCGACCATTGCAACCCCCTGGCATGCGTTAACTGCAAAGAATAAGACGTTAAAATGGGGTGCGGAGGAGGAGGTCACTTTTGTCACTCTGTGACCGACTCTCAAACATGCCCCCTTTGAATCTAGATTTGAAGTTTTCGTGACTGCAGGTATCCATACTCTTTGGTTCTTTTGGTAAAGTCACGTAAGTATAAAATAAAATAATTTGAATCACAACGTTTCGATTGCAACACAAGAAATCATTATCAGGTGGGAAAACCACAGCAATACAATTTTTTGCTGAAGTGGGAGAGAGATGCCGAGGTAAGAGGTTATATAGGTAAGAGAGGGGGGAGGGGGGGGTCGTTGCGTGGATGCGAGGAGAGGGAAAGAGACGTGAAGCTAGACGGGGGGAAGTGGGCGTGGCTGGAAGTGGGAGGCTGAGAGAGCTGGGGATGCGCGGGGGGGGGAGGATGCAACAACAACCCCACTGCAGCAACAATGCCAATGAAGCCAACAATGACAATGCATCACCAATGCCAAACGCTGGGGATGCAATTAACTCGGCAAAATAGACTAATGCCCGGAAAATATGACGGAACAAGCATAAAGTACTTAAGGTTTTACCTGGTTAATAACATCCTTCCAATGATTGCTCAATGTGTATCCATCTTCTCGGTTGAAGTTATGTCTATGTTTATATATCTGGATGGCTTTTGTTGGGAAAGAACCATCTGAGGACCCAATCAAAACCATCACCTTGCCATACATAGCAGAGGTCACCAAAATATTTCCAAAATCATGATCAACAACAAGATCCAGGTACGGTTCAACACAGTACACAAAATATGTGATTTGATCCCATCTGTGAAGGATGTGATCCCTGACATGCATTACCCCGGCGTCTGCAAATTGAGCTGTGTCTGCAGCAGCAGTTACATTGTGGAAACTAAGCGACATGTCTCAGACTGGGTTCGTGAACATAAGGCAGATCTGAAATACGGTAGGACCAATTACTCAGCCGTGGCTGATCATTATTTTAACGCAGTGGGCACACGTGAAATTTATTTTGCCAAGACGAAGCTACTCTGCAAACCCACTGGCTATCAGCAAAGATTCGTTTATGAAGCCATCCAGATATATTAACACAGACACAATTTCAACCGATAAGATGGGTACAAACTGAGTATTCACTGCAAGGACGTTATTAACCAGTTTAGGTCAAAACTGGCTGTGATGTTCCTATCCTGACTACCTATTTTAGCAGTTATTTTTGACTCTCAGAGTTACATTCACTAACACAGCCAACCTTTAGGTGTGTTAGTAAATGGCGGCTTGCCACTATATCATCCGGGCCCTCACCGGGCTTACATGTGTAATGCGGGCGTAAGCGACCTTCCGGAGGTGACGTCACGGGGGGTGGAGTCATGTGACGTGGGGGGAAGGTTCGGGGCTTTAAGCGGGTAAACCGGAAGGGGAAGGCAGTCGGGGTGTGAGCGGAAAAGAGTGAGGCCACGCGGGCAAGTGTGGAGAGGGGGGGCGCCGACGGCCATCGGGAGCCAACCCCGAAGATAAGAGGAAGCTGCGGAGTGGTGTGCAGCTGGGGAGGTGGCTGCCAGGAGGAGCTGCGGAGAGAGAGAGAGAGGGGGCTGCTTGTTAGAGGCAGCGGTGTGGCTGCCAGGAGGAGCTGCGGAGAGAGAGAGAGAGCAAGAAGCTGTGAGAGCTGCGGAGGGAGAAGAGCAGCAGAGAGTACAGCCAAGGGGGGCTGTGTGAGAGAAACAGCAGCGGAGCTGCTGTTGTGGATCGGGCCGACATTGGAGTCAGCACCGTGGAGAAGCTACAGAGTAAAGACAGCCGTGTGGGTGTACAGCACGAACCGAATAATAAAGGACACTGAGCCAGACATCGTGGTCCAGTCGTTTATTACACTGGTGTCGGAAGTGCAACGGCATGTCGAAACAAGTGAGGAAGAAAGTTAATCCGGCGCCTGCATCGGCTTCCTCGTCCGACGACGACGAACTCCCTCCAACCGCGGATCCTGTTGGGGTGGTGGAGGAGAGCCCGGCTGAGGCGACCACGGGAACGGGAGTGGAGGATGTTGGCGCGGTGGCGGGTCCGTCGACATCATCAGACGCGGATCAACGATGGCAAGCGATGGCGGTACAACTGGAGGCACTTAAGGACGTCCTGGCGCATCTATGCCATCTCGTCGCGCCAGGGACGATGGATGATGCAAGTGGTGCTCCGCGGGCCGCCACGTTGCCTGTCCTGCCGCCGCCATTGCCCACGCGGCAAGAGGCCGCCATTTTGCGCGCTCCGTGGCGCCAAACTGCCATCTTGGCCACGCCGCGGGCCGACGCCATTTTGAATTTGCCATCACAACCACCACCATTGGAAGACGGCGGGAAGAGGAGTCGGAGTCGCCACCTTACAACAGTTAAAGAATTTTCCGTCGGTGGGGACTGGAGCGCGTTCGCCTGCCGCTTCTTGGCGGCGGTACGCACAGCAAGATGGACCGATGCGGAGGCTTTGGAGGTGTTGCCGACTCTCCTGGACGACGAATCTGTCCGATTCTTCCGTTCCATAGCGACCGATAAGAAGGCAACTTTTAGTGGTGTTTTTCAAGAAATGGCCGATGCTTATGAGCCACCAGATGATGCGCATCGGCGATTCGCTCAACGACAACGAGCACCAGAGGAGTCGCCCGTGGCGTTCAGGGGTGCGGTGCTGGAGCTGGCCATGGCAGCTTATCCTGAGACGCCACAGGACCTGCTTGAGCCTCTCATATTAGGGAAAATGTTGGAGCTGTCTCGGGATCTAGGGATCCCCATGCCTGTGTGTGGGCATGAGAAGCTAACTTCCCGGATGGCTGCTAAGTGTCTCGATGCGCAATTCAACCTCCGTCGCTGGAAACAAGTGACGGCGTGGACGGGGGGGCCCGTCAAAGAAGGGGAGGCGTTGGGGTGGAACCCTGCGCAGGCCGTCTATGTTCCGGATGACCGGGGCCCTCAACAACTGACGGCCGCCTCCGCTCCATGGACGGGACGCGGCGGGCCGAGACCGCGCGCGGTGCTACCAGAACGGGGCCGTCAGGAGGCGAGGCCTGCGCTTCGGCGCAACGAGGCCGAATGTTTCCGCTGCGGGCGTAGGGGCCACTACGCCAGAGACTGCTGGGCCCGCTTCCCGGCTCCGCCGCAGCAGGAGGCCTCGGCACCGGTCAAGTCGGCTAAAGATCCTCCGAAACAGGCATGTCGGCACGCACCAGACACTCGGCAAGGCTTTCCACCTCACCCACCACCTGTGTTGCGCGATCCTATTGTTGTTGTTAAAGAAAGGCCATCGACGGGGCCTTTTCATTCAGTTACGCAGTGGCGCAAATTGGCACGGAGAGTTGTCGCGGCCGCTACGGGTTCGTCCACTGTACCGGGGTCCATACAAGGTGTGGACGTGCGCATTTTGGTTGACTCGGGGGCGTCTGCGACTATTATATCGGATGTCATTTTCCATCTGTTGGGCATTCCGTCGGGGGCTGTGCGTCCGGTTTATGGGTCGTGCGTCGCTGCGAACGGGGGTAGCATGGGTATCGTGGGTCAGGTGGATGCTAAGATATCTATTGGGGATGTGTCGGCCTCGGGTGTTGTGTTGATATCGAGATCTTTGGCGGTTCCTTGTTTGTTAGGCACCAATTTTTTGGCTAAGATGCCCATTTTGATCAAAATCAATGAGAATTGTATTGAACTGCCGGGGGGCCGTCAAATCTCGTTCCTGCCGTCGCCCTGGGGGCGACCTGCTTCGGCCGTACAAGTGCAGGCGCTGTCCGTCGCATCTGTGGACATCCCACCTGGTACACAGATGCTTATACCCTTGCGGTATCGGAAGCCCCTGCCTGATCGGCTAGGAGCAGTAGGGGTCTTGTTGTCACCGTCCGCCACGATATCAACCGGGTTGGCGTTAGTGGGGGCACAGACCATCGTCCGGCCGGATCAATTACCGTTTTTACAGGTGCTTAATGCGGGGGGAGAAAACGTCCGTGTCCCGGCCGGTACGGTTGTGGCACATGCCACTACGGCGTTTGCGACCCATGATTGTCCACATAGCCGGGGAGTTGTTGCTGGGGTTTCCGAGCCAAGGAGTTCGGATGATCGTTGGGTTGCTCATTTATGTGACGAAAATTCTTCCCTGTCCATGGAGCAACGTGGTGCGCTGCGTAAATTGTTGTTGACATATTCCGATGTGTTCAGCTCCGATGATTTGGATTTGGGCCGCACTTCCTTGCTTTACCATCACATTGAGACGGGCGATGCTGCCCCTATTCGATTAAATTCGCATCGGATGAGTCCTGCGGAGCGAGAACACGTACGGGGGGCAGTGGAAGACATGTTGGCTGCGGACATTATATCGCCATCTAACAGCCCATGGGGCGCTCCAGTCGTTTTGGTTAAGAAGAAGGATGGCAAATTGCGATTTTGTGTTGATTTCCGCAAATTGAATAAGATATCGGTGGCAGATGCGTACCCCCTGCCGCGTATGGATGACTCCCTCGACGCATTGTCGGGGGCTAAGTTCTTTTCCACACTGGACCTCTCTTCGGGATTTTGGCAGCTTCCCCTTGACGAGTCCTCACGGGAGAAAACCGCATTCCGTACGCCGCAGGGGTTATTTCAATTCAACTGTCTCCCGATGGGATTGAATGCGGCCCCTGCTACGTTTCAAAGATTGATGGAGCTCGTTTTGACGGGGTTGCAGTGGGAGACGTGTCTTATATATTTGGACGATATTATTGTGTTCAGCCGCACATTTGAGGAACATTTAACGCGGCTGGAGACAGTGTTCACGAGGATGCGCTCTGCCAATTTGAAATTCAAACCAAAGAAATGTCACCTACTGCAACGGTCCGTCCGCTATTTGGGGCACATCGTGAGCGCTGAGGGAGTGTCCACGGATCCGGAAAAGACGGCGTGCGTCCGGGATTGGCCGACTCCGGCCACCGTGGGGGATGTTCGGCGGTTTTTGGGATTTGCCTCGTATTACCGAAGATTCGTGCCGGGTTTTGCGACGATTGCGAGGCCTTTGCATCTCCTTACGGGTAAAGGACGGAAGTTTGTTTGGGGACAGCCGGAGGAGGCGGCCTTTCGGAGTCTGCGTGATCTATTGGCCACGGCCCCAACATTGGATTATCCCGATTTCGATCACCCATTCATTCTTGATACGGACGCGAGTGACACAGGTATTGGGGCGGTGTTATCACAGTCTAAAGGGGGTGTAGAGCGTGTCGTGGCGTATGGTAGCCGAGTCTTGTCTCCTGCGGAAACCCGCTACTGTGTCACTCGCAGAGAACTATTGGCGGTTGTTTTTTTCCTACGGCAATTTCGACCATACCTCTACGGTCGTTCTTTTATTGTGCGTACGGATCATGCGGCCTTGCAATATGCCCTTAAAATTGACCAGCCATCCGGACAGTTGGCACGTTGGTTGGACACGCTACAGGAATTTTCCTTCCAAATTCAACATCGGAAGGGAGTGCGCCATGCGAACGCTGACGCACTTTCCAGATTACCGCGGCGCGCCCCTTGTAAATGTGAGTCGGGGACGCATAGGTGTTCGCCGATTCCAAACCCCCCTCAGCCGCTCACGTTGGCCGTCGAGAAGTCGGACACTCCGATGGAACCGGGACCGGCTGACGGGGTTTTGAATCTGCCGCGGTCTGTCTGGATCCGGGAACAGATGATGGATGAGTCATTGGTGTCCTTGCGGAAGCGGTCTGCTAAGGACAATGGGAGTCCGAGTACGGCTGTGGGGCCGCAAACCGCTCTCCGAGATGGTCTGCTTATGTGGCGGGAGGGGTTCCAGGAACGTTGGCGCCTGGTGGTACCAACGTCCTTGCGGTTCGAGTTGATTAGAACCCTCCATTGTGACACTCTCTTACATTTAGGGGTGCAGAAGACCTTGTTGACGTTGCAACGTCATTATTTTTGGCACGGCATGGCGACAGATGTCGTAGGGCACGTGCGCGCGTGCCCTGCGTGTGCACAACGTAAGCCGCCGAAACATCCTTACGTGCCGCCTCTCCAGTCGATTCAGGTGTCTCGAGTCAATGAATTGGTGGCGCTGGACATATTGGGACCTTTTCCACCATCGGCGAGGGGTAATAAATATTTGCTGGTAGGGGTTGAGTACCTCTCCCGTTGGCCGATGGCCTGGCCGTTGCCCGATCAGTCGGCCGCGGCCATTACCGACGCCTTTTTGTTTGGGTATATTATGGATAAGGGGGCGCCTGAGAGACTCCTCACGGACCAGGGCAGGAATTTCTCTTCTAAATTATTGGCGGAAGTGTGCGCGGGCCTTGGGACTAAGAAAGTACGGACATCCCCATACCATCCGCAGACGGATGGTATGGTTGAACGGCTGAACAGGACGTTGTCTGCCATGCTTTGCCATACCGTGAGTGAACAACAATCAGATTGGGATCTGCACATCCCCGGGGTGCTTTCGGCATACAGGATGACGCCTCATGCGGCTACAGGATATTCGCCGTTTTACCTTATGTATGGTCGGGAAAACGTGCCGCCGGTGGATGTGCAATTGGGAACTGGGGTGAAGGGACCTCGTAAACCACTTCCTGAATACATTCAGGACACGGTTCGCCGAGTCACGGAGGCGCGGGAGAATGCCCGCGTGGCTACGGCCAAAGCCCAGGCCCGGAACGAGCGATATGCGCGACGGTCTGAGGGGGAGTGCCCTTGGAAGGTTGGGGACCTAGCCTGGCTTCATTGTCCACAGGTACGTCCGGGGACCTCGCCGAAATTGCACAAACCCTGGCATGGTCCCGTACGCCTCATTGCGGTTCCCAACCCACAGTCAGCACGCGTCCAGATTGGGTCTCGTCGCTGGGTTGTGCATACGTCGCGCTTGAAACCATATGTTGCTCCCTTACATGATGCGTCATCCCCCAATGTTGCCTTGCCGGGGTCTGTTGCTGCTGACTCTCCCCTGCCTGCGTCCATTGATCTCGCTAGAGCGCCTGTCGTACCTGTTCCAGACAGGCCGGCCGTGACATTGCGGGGGACGAGGGGCCCTGCTCGGAGGACGCCTGCCAGGTCTGCGGGACCTTCGAGCCCTGCAGCTCTTCCGACCCAGCCGCGGGCACGGTCACAGGACAAGCCCAAGACTAACTCTTTAGGGACACGGGACGTCGGTGGACTTCCGGCTACGACAGGGGGATTACCCCCTGTCATTCCTCGACTTTCATCGCGTTCCCGTTCTGCGAGTGGGCCGCCGACCGTCCGGGACGGGCCGGCGACCCGCACACGTTCCAAATCGCTTACGTTTCGTTGATTGTTGCTGTCTTGTTATTTTTTTCTTACAGTTGTATTTATTGCATGCTTTTGTACGTTCGTTGATGTTAATTGCGTTGTTGTTGTTCTTGTTGTTACATTATATGCTTAGTGTCCTTTAGGGGGGGAAGCTCGGTTCGCCGCATTACGATTTGCTATTAGTCAGCCGAGGTCGGCTGGGATTTTTCTACGGGGGAGGGTGGTGTAATGCGGGCGTAAGCGACCTTCCGGAGGTGACGTCACGGGGGGTGGAGTCATGTGACGTGGGGGGAAGGTTCGGGGCTTTAAGCGGGTAAACCGGAAGGGGAAGGCAGTCGGGGTGTGAGCGGAAAAAAGTGAGGCCACGCGGGCAAGTGTGGAGAGGGGGGGCGCCGACGGCCATCGGGAGCCAACCCCGAAGATAAGAGGAAGCTGCGGAGTGGTGTGCAGCTGGGGAGGTGGCTGCCAGGAGGAGCTGCGGAGAGAGAGAGAGAGGGGGCTGCTTGTTAGAGGCAGCGGTGTGGCTGCCAGGAGGAGCTGCGGAGAGAGAGAGAGAGAGCAAGAAGCTGTGAGAGCTGCGGAGGGAGAAGAGCAGCAGAGAGTACAGCCAAGGGGGGCTGTGTGAGAGAAACAGCAGCGGAGCTGCTGTTGTGGATCGGGCCGACATTGGAGTCAGCACCGTGGAGAAGCTACAGAGTAAAGACAGCCGTGTGGGTGTACAGCACGAACCGAATAATAAAGGACACTGAGCCAGACATCGTGGTCCAGTCGTTTATTACACATGTACAAGCACATTTCTCTCTCCTACTCGCTCCTCAAATTTATCTCTCCTACTCGCTACTACATTGGCGTTCGCTGCCCCACCCATCTCTTAACCTTTATAAACAGCCTGCCTCGACATATTTCCCCCTCTTTTTCACCTGAAGACGATTGCTTGTGTTGCGATCGAAACGTCAAGATTTAGATTTTATTATTTTTTCTATCTACGTGGTTTCACCGAAAGACCCAAATGATATGAATTCCTGCAGTCACGAAAGCTTTAAGTAAAGGTGTTTATCTTGTATTGTCTCCTTCATTAACTTTATTTTTTCCATTATTTAATAATGGGTATGGATATAACCCAGAGAACAAGTTACAAGTTGAAACATATTCATTATTAAAGTGTCGAATATTTATATTCCAGTAAACTTCAGGTTTCCATGCAAGGCACTCTATGAGTTAAAGTGTTTAATTTCCTTTATGCCCCACTCTCTAAAGGCCCTCTCACAGATATGAAACATTTTATGCTGCATGAAAGAGGATATTAAACGGTATTACAGGCTGATATATATTTTTATATTTCAATACAATAACCTGCAAATTTGCACAACGATATGATTATTGGTAAGTAAAGAGATAATTTAATATTAATAAACTTAGATCTCAAGTCAGTTTGGTGTTGACCAACCACGCAAGCATTTGTCCCTAATGTTATTTTTAAAGGCGTGTATATCCTGTTTGCTGAGGGTGATAATTTTAACTCCAGGATAAATTGGAATGTAAGTGACTGTTGTAACAATCTCATTAGACCAAGCCATATAAAATATTTCCCTTCAATAACACGATCAAATAAAGGACGGGTTCGTGCAATCATCCCTTTTTAAATGTTCCAACTGTAACCAGCAATGAAAAGCTGCTATTAAACAAATAATATTTGGATATTCGTGTCACGGTAATGGTATCTAAAATTTACCATCAGAGACACAAAGAGAGCACAAACTCGGCAAGACGTCGCATTCATCTCAATAGATGAACGAGACAAAGTGCTGTTAGCGAGCACCTTGAGAGGACAGCACAGAAACATGTGTTGTTGTCACAGAACCTTGGATCATTATTTAATCACAAACAAACACTCATTTGAGGCTTGGTTTTCCTTGAGTGAGTCTAGGTCAGGTTTACTTTGAAAATGCCAATGGTCTTGCGCATGAGCAAGATTTGAACCCAGATGACTGGGATCACAAGATGGTGTTAAGAGCCAATATGTATTTGCAATATACTGTACTGATCTTCTTGGTTCTTTCGGTAAAGGCACGTAGAAAAGAAGTAGTAAAATAATAAAAATAAAACATAATAACATAATTCTCACGACGTTTCGGCCACAACGCAAGCAGCCGTTCTCAGGTGAAGAATGAAAAACCACCAAGCTTGGAGCGTATATTTAAGCTGGGTTAGAGGGGGGAAGAAGAGCGCCTTGACAAAATAATTTGCATATCAAGAGAAATGTAGCATATTGATGGGAAATGCGTAGGAGGAGTTTCAAAGTCATATTATGCCCTTGCATTATGCAGGATTAGCAGCATCAAAGGGAGGGGATGGGGGTAGCATTAACAAAGGGAAGGAATGTTAATAGTATGTAGCTGCAGTTACTAAACAACCACGTAAAAAACTAAAGTATAAACTACATAGTATCATCAGTATACTAAATATAATCTCCAATAAGCTGAGCTACTAACAGTAAGTAATGCATTACAATTCTAAGTCGCAAAAAATATAATATGCTTCCAGCTAAACTTTTTTCTCTGATGTTACTAGCTGACATCTTAGCGTTTTTTAGGGTTGCAGCGATTTCAGATCTTGCTACGTCTGCAGCGATGTGACCCAGGCCCTTGAGAGCCGCATCGACTCGGGCAATGACATCATTAACTGTTATGTGTCTAGGTGTGACTGCAAAGTTTAGTCCTTTAGCTAAAACGGATTTCTGACTATCATAAATATAACTGTTACTGCGATTAATTACGACTTTGTTAACGTCTAGCTTTTCAGTGTGTGGGTCCGGTCTCTTATTTGAGAGGCGATTGAATTTGGAAATCAAGTTGTCCTTACATTTGGTCGACATAGCGGCAGCTGAAGAGGCAGTCATATTGTCTACATGTTCCCAATCCGATGTGGACATTGTTGCAGTCAAAGATAAGTGTGATTTGTAGAGTGTCTTGTCTAACTGATCTAGTTCGGTGCGCGTAAGTCTGATTTTCTCTAAGATAAGAGCTAAGCTAGTTCTAGGCAGAATTCGTTTAGCATTAGAAGAAGTTATAGCAGCAGAGGTTAGTGTAAATGCGATTGGTATTACCTTAGAGTCGCGGCATCTCTTCAGAAAGGCGAGAGACTCGATTAACTGCAACTCTACGCCCGACCTTATGGAAGAGTTACGTAGATGACACTTTTGTCATCTGGCCACATGGCCGGCCTGCTCTAGACCAATTCCTCGACCACATCAATTACATACACCCAGCCATCAGATTCACCATGGAAGTCGAAAAAGATGGCAAGCTACCCTTTTTGGATGTCATAATTAAAAGGAGACCTGATGGTTCAATGAGCCATTCTGTCTACAGGAAAGCCACCCATACGGATGCTTACCTAAAACCGGATTCCCACCACCATCCATCCCAGAAGAACTCCCTCATCAAGACTCTATACCATAGAGCCCAGTGCATCTCCGACCAGGAACACATTGCCAGTGAACTCAAACAAGTACGCCAAGCTCTTAAGGCTAATGGTTACTCCGACTACACAATCCGCAAAGCCTTCACTCCAACCATCAAGAAGGATCCTGTTGAGGAGCCTTTAAAAACCATCACCTTACCATACATTGCTGGGGTCACAAAAAATATCTCAAAAATCCTGATTAAACACAAGATTCAGGTCCGATTCAACACAGTACATAAAATTCGTAATCTGGTCCCGTCTGTAAAAGATGTGGTTCCAGACATACAGTACCCTGGCGTCTACAAACTAAGTTGCCTCTGTGGTAGCAGTTACATTGGAGAAACCAAACGACATGTCTCGGATTGCATCTGTGAACATAAAGCAGACCTGAAACACGGTAGGACAAACACCTCAGCCATGGCAGATCACTGGTACAATTCAGTGGGCTCACATGACATTGACTTCTCCAAGACAGAGGTTCTCTGCAAGCCATCTGGCTAACATGAGAGATTCGTTCATGAGGCGATCCACATATACAAACACAGAGACAATTTCAACCGAGAAGATGGATTCTGGCTCAGCAATCATTGGAAGGACGTAATAAACCATTTCGGATCTTAACTGATGGTGTTCACGTTTACGGTGACTTTCAGACCGCAGTCCACTCACTGGCATTGACTATATATATTTTATTCTCCATAGGGAATGGATTCTTTGCTCTGCTGCAGATCTCCTACCACCACTTTCCTATTGACATATTTCGTTGCTTCCTCTTAGTATCTTTCACGCGACGGTTAATGGTATAGTGTATAGCAGATTGTATAAATACTTTAATATTGTAATGTTTAATACAATGTATAAGGTAATATACAGTATCGTAATTGTATAGTGAATATACAGCAGTGTGGTATACAGTAGGGTGGGTAGAATAATACTTAGGGTAATATTATAGACGAAGGTATAGAGTGGTGTATAGTAATACATTATATAATTTAATGATGGGATTGTCTATGGTAGTATATAGTACGGGGTAGACCCGTGTGATGTAAGAAAAAAAAGTTTAGCTGGAAGCATATTATATTTTTTGCGACGTAGAATTGTAATGTATTACTTACTGTTCGTAGCTCAGCTTATTGGAGATTATATTTAGTATACTGATGATACTATGTAGTTTATACTTTAGATTTTTACGTGGTTGTTTAGTAACTGCAGCTACATACTATTAACATTCCTTCCCTTTGTTAATGCTACCCACATCCCCTCCCTTTGATGCTGCTAATCCTGCATAATGCACGGGCATAATATGACTTCGAAACTCCTACGCATTTCCCATCAATATGCTACATTTCTCTTGATATGAAAATTATTTTGTCAAGGCGCTCTTCTTCCCCCCTCCAACCCAGCTTAAATATACGCTCTAAGCTTGGTGGTGTTTCATTCTTCACCTGAGGACGGCTGCTTGCGTTGTGGCCGAAACGTCGTGAGAATTATTTTATTATGTTTAATTTGTATTATTTAATTACTTCCATTCTATGTGCCTTTACCGAAAGAACCAAGAAGATGAATCCCTGCAGTCACGAAAGCTTTAAATCGAAATACTGTACTGATCTTAAGGTTGGAAATACAGTCAATAGAATTACAATTTGTTATTTTATAGAAATGCAAAACAGCTTTTGTCTTTCATTGCATATTATATTTAGCCTTGCAACAGCCAGTGGGTTTAATTATTTCTTTGCAAGGAGCACTTGGGTTTTCATAACACTGCATAATGGATATTTTCAAGTTTCTTATCTGGGGTACGATGTCGGCTCATAATAGCTTACTAATCGTATTGTTAAAATCCAATTAACATTAGAAAGTATATAAGCACATGTTAGTAATGCCCTTTTGAAATGAATAGGGTGATGCAGGAATTAAAGCATCGTATGTATGTGTAGTGGCATAACGCGTGCAGGGTTTGTAAACAGCAGTTGCATTATGTACGGGGTTGCAGAGGTCAGCTAAAGATAAGCAGGTGCAGGTGGGTGGCCTGGGTGACAGCAGATGGAGGGACGCCAGCAATTAGGGAAAGAGGCAGTGATTGGCTGGCTGCAAACGCAAACGCGGAGTAGGCACCACGGAGGCGAGAGATTGTGGCGATAAGGGGGAGAACACGTGCGTGAGGTGTGGCGAGGACGCCAGCTTAATGAGAGCCATCTGGGGGCACTTAATGAGGGGGAGGATAAAAGGGAAACATGTGAGGCAGAGGAGTTGAGTTGGTTGGAGTGAAGAGAAGAGTGAATTCAAGAGAAGTCCGGGACCCCACTCGCTACACCTCGTCCTCTCCAGCGGTGTTGGCTCATCCCCCGCTGGAGGCAAGGGCGAGCTCGGAAGAGTAAGGATAGATGGGCTAGCAGTAGAGAGGCTATCGGAATCCTAAGCATGAGTGTGAAAAGGTTAGTAGTAGAGAGACTAGCGGAATCCTGAGTGTGAGAAGGCGAGCAGTGGAGAAGCTCGCAGAGTGTATAGTAAGAGGCTAGCAGTGGAGAAGCTAGCAGAGTTCAACATAGCAGGTGAGTGGAGTGATAGGGAGCGAGTGGAGCATAGCAGGCGAGCAGTACAAGAGGAAGAGTTGCGATGGAGATACGTGGTGTTAAACGCGATGAGTTATTTACGAATAAAGTGACACAGGATAAAAAGAAGTTGTCCGTGTGAAATAACACCTACATATGTATATGTATGTTGAAATTCTTTCACAACGTACGTAGCCAACCATACTAATCGGAGGTGCAGGGAAAGGACAACAAACTTAACACAAAAATCAGTTCTAAATAAATGAGTTTTTCAGCCTAGATAGTGATTTGAAAGTGCATAGATCCAGTGGCTTCCTAATATCGGAAGGAAGAGCGTTCCGGACAGCCACAGAAGCATATCTGAAAGCGTGCATGCAGTGACTGTCTTTGTTTGATGGCGAGCCAAAAGCCGATGTGAGCATGACCAGAGTTCACGTGATGGTTTATGGTTGGTGAGTCTGTGGCTGTCTCCAGGTGGGTTATGCATTTTTAATTGTCACGTTCTCAGCCCCTTGCCACTCGCAGCACGTTTGACAATCTCTGCCTGCGCCTTGCGTTTTATAGCCTTCGGCCCAATCAGGCATGACTACGTGAATTATTTATCTTCAATTAATTCAGTGTGGCTCATCCTCGAAAGCTAAAACCTTTCAGGCAATGAACACACGTTGAACCACGCAAACACAAAACTACAAAAGTATGTTTGTTGTTGTAAAACATGCCCACGAATGAGACGTGACGAGCTGCAACGTCCTCCTCGCGGAGACATTCCCCAGCGCAACGTCGTTGCTTTGTCTTTTTTCTGCTGGGTAGGTGCACGTGAAAGCCCAATCTAAGTGTAATGTGAGGATATATCCGGGTCGCTGACGGATCACAACTCGTCACGATGATTGGCTCTGCCGGTCCTGGTCCATAGCCAATGGGGGGAAGCCTAGGGGCGTGTCCCTGACGTAATGGGAAGGTGACAGCTGTAAGTAGAGGATTTGTTCTGCTGGCTTTAGCCAAAGCCAATGGGGAGACAAGTCAGGGGCGTGGTCCCGCGAGCCTACGATGGAGTCTGGAAGATTCCATAGAGGCTAACCAGGATTGGTGGAAAGGTACCACGTGACCCGGGTATTAAATAGGAGTGGAGACGAACAACACGTGGTCAGAACTGGAACGAACGGAGGGAGAAGCCACGCGAGAGCGGGGGTCCAGGCTGCCACGTGGCTGCGCACGTCTCTCTCTCTCTATCCCTCTCACGCTGTCTGTCAGCAGCGTGAAGAGTGTTGTAAAGAAAGACAAATAAAGACCGGATTCCAGAAGTCGCTTCCACGACCTTAATTACATAAGTATTCACACTCATATCAACATTTGAATTGAATTGGTAATTGACAAATTAGGCATTGGAGTGATACATGATGGGGGTGAGTATCTACTCGAGGATCGCAGCCAGCAAGAACATGGAGATTACAAATACCTTTTCCCAAAGGAATATAGAAAATGTATGTGGGTGAAGACCAGATGGTGACTTTAGGAAGGAGCTTGACCTTATTCTAATACACAAACCCCAGACTGCCAAGAGAAATCAACTCGGGAAGTGACCACAGACCTTTGAAAATAACTAATAGCAGGCACAACAAAGTTAGTTAACATCAAACATCGAGGTGAATGGGGAGCTAAATTTAGGATATCTTGATTTGAAGCTTTCGTGACTGCAGGAATCCATACTTTTTTCTTTTTTCGGGAAAGTCGCGTAGTTAGAAATAAAATAAAACAAATTACGACGTTTCGATCGCACACAAGCAACCTTCATCAGGTGGCACCGATACAGCAGGACAGCGGTTGTTCTAACTACGTGACTTTACCAAAAGAACCAAAGAGTATAATTTTAGGATAATTCTAACAAATGCATAGCAGATGAAATGTATGAATTGGATATCACCAATTTAAGTGAAGGAACAAACATTGTAATGGATAGTGCATTGAAAATTTGGTGAAAGGTTTACAATGGCATTGAAGCAAGAGGCTTGTTGAGAAAAAAACATACAAGAAACAGAGATGAGTAAATTAATTGAGTGCACATAACTTCGTAAAATTATTACAAACATAGTGAGAATATAAGCCGGACAACACAACACGTTTATACATATTGAATATTAGCTTATTTGCCCGTCCTAGGACGGAAGCTTAAATATTTACGAAAAAATTGAGCAGAGTATAATTGTATCTTGTGTAAATTTAATGGCAGTGATTCTTGCACAAAAGTACGTCATGAAACGCCTCATTTAATGTCACTGTAGCACTGTATTTAACTGACCTTCAAATTGTTCAAATTCACTGCTCTGATATTTTATTCTCTTCTGCTTTAGGTCGCTGGTGTTGAAATAATTTGGAAATCGATACAATATCTGGAAAATCACAGAGAAATGTCTATTTTACCACAATGTAAAAGCATAAATTAGACTTACCTTTTTGCCTCGAGTGCTGAATAAATGAATAAAGACACCAACTCCCCTTTGTTGCTGCGTATACTTATTTATTAGATTCGCTTTTTCAATAAAGAAATGTCAAACTTAAAGCGAATTTGCGAAAAAAATATATTTCCGCACGACCTTCTTCTGCGGCATGAGGAGTGACGTCACACGCGGGACACACAAACAGACATTCTTGGCTTATTTTAGTAGAAATGCTTAATTTTACATATTGCATATGCTTAATTTTGAGAATCAGATACGGCATCACATTTACCCCTCTATTTAAGACCGAAATAGGAGGAGGATTTCTCAACAGTTGCTGGCTGTCACCTGATGAGGCTGGTTGTAATTACTGGTCAAACGTTGTACTCAAATGGTAAATGTTATGGGTTTACTCTTAAACACACCGGTGTGCTGAACGATAAACGAATTGGCACGTTTTGTTTACTTGGTAAACCTTACTAATGGGCTGTGTCAGGTGGTGGCGGGTTTAACGACACATTTATATTTATGCGATCTAACCTAAAAACCTATATTATGGACATGATAGCCATGCATCTAAATACATGGTAGCCATATATTACCAATATTTAGTGGTATTGTGTTGAACTTTATAACTGTAATCTGCAGTTTAGATTTGTCTTGGCTGACAGAGAAACATATCCAGGTTTGGTCTGTGGGAAAGGTGGCAACCAGGTCGATACTCATCTTATTCTGGGAATTCCGCATTCCTTTAATCAAAGCCATTATTTCTCCAAAGATATCTTCCACAAATGCTCGCAATACTATATACTGCAGAGGGATTGTGGGCTGGACTTTGAAACTCGCCACCTGCTCGTGAAGTGGAGTGCCCTGCCACACTGTGCCCACTCTGCCGGATAGATCGATTTGGCAAAGGACATATACGACAGGAGAGTGGTGACTCTGTAGCGTGGGCAGCATCTCAAATACAATAAATCTTTACAAGGCAGCCAAACAATGTGTGAGTTGTGGATGAGTGAAGTTTAGCAGATAACTGTTTTTTTCTATCCCTCCTTTCTATTCGTTATCCTCTCTACATAGATATTTGACCGATGTCATTCAAAGGTTTATCTTACACAACCATCGGACGGTACTTTTAAGCTGTACGGATAAGTGTGAGATCTTACCTTTGTGTTGGTTTATCAAATACGCCCCAGGAGGTAGACCTGACAACTAAAAGAACGGAAATATGTTTTTCCGTATTTCCTTTCAAATGTCGTCACTGATTATCAATTTGGGCCATTGATGTCTCAACAAAGAAATATGTTGGGTGTTTTTTTCCAGAATTGAAACTTAGGAAGTCAGCAAAGCTGGCAGAGTGCTGTTGACATGGTTATAAAATTGTTTACCGATGCCATCAAACAATATGTTGAATTAAAACAAATATTGAGTCAGGTTATAGTGGGCTATCACTGAGCACACCTATTCTCTTTAAACACAAATATAATTTGTTTCATAGTGCATAATATTCGAAACAAAACAAGCAGACAATGTATGCCTCCACATATCTCCACATCAGTGTTTTTTTATGTATCCCATCAGCCACTGGGTATTCTGGTGGTGCATCATTTCATAAACATTAGTTCCCTGGAAGAAGACTCAGAGCTTGTTTCAAGTCAGTGTCTCATCAGCATTCAGGATTGCTTAAACCAATGGTGGTGAACTACCAGATAGTTTATAGACAAGGACCCTCTCTATTTTTGACGTGGAAAGACATATATGTGCTCATTGTTTGCTTATCTATGTATCCTCTTCTGACCGTAATATTAATTATTGTCTCATTTGAATGGCCAAAGTGAACTATGCTGACATTACATCCATAATAGACCGAGCTAGGGAGCCCATATTCCCATGTCAACCTGCACTCCCTGAACTTATCCCATCGAGTCCCAGAACCAGGCCTCTGGCCTCTCTTCTGAAACTAAACTGGACTCTCTTCTGCAATTGAAATGAGAGAATCCACCAGAACATCATTCACTTGGTTTAACATACTCTTTAAAAATCATCGTAGACACTGCACATAGTGCATACACTACTTGCCTCCTGTTGATGGGAAGGTGAGCCCTTAACAGCTAGGGGCTCACGGCTTTCCAACACATTAACACCACGCTCCCAAACCCTTTAACTCACGTCACATGGCAACTTAACAGTTACCAGAGCAAAGCGTTTTCCTAATGCCACTTCCTTGGCAACATTCAAACTCATTACCCCCAGTGGACCTAAGAATAGCCTCTTAAATTTCGATTTAAAGCTTTCGTGACTGCAGGGATTCATCTTCTTGATTTTTTCGGTAAAGTCACGTAGAAGGGAAGTAATAAAATAATAAAAATAAAACATAATAAAATGAAACAATTCTCACGACGTTTCGGCCACAACGCAAGCAGCCGTCCTCAGGCTGCTTGCGTTGTGGCCGAAACGTCGTGAGAATTGTTTCATTTTATTGTTTTATTTTTATTATTTCATTACTTCCCTTCTACGTGACTTTACCGAAAAAACCAAGAAGAATAGCCTCTTACTTTGCTGAAAATTGTCAAAACGTATTATTTTTTATGATGAGCTTCATTGCATCTCCCACACTCTGAGCATCATGAAAAAGGTCTTGTCCCTGTTGTAGGCCATGGTCCCTTCACGTGTCACTCAAAGTGTGCTAGCATACTTATGTACTGTAGTGGGTTCCACGGAGACGCATACTGTAATCTGGAGGCACCACGTTTATTATACGGCCCAACGGGGCTACTACTTTAACGTTACAACGGTTTAACTAGACCCCAACAGGGTCAATATGTAACTGGGTTAGGACGGTAACTCTTCCGGACCTACGGAACCTAAAATACAATCTAAACCGACGACCGAAGAGCGGAGAGACGAAACACAGTGAGTCCACTCTTCCAGAAAACCAGGATCACTCCGCCCCCATCCCTCTTATCCTCTCGAGCATGGCCTCGCTCCACCTTCGGCCACGCCCCCTACTCGATCTCTCCCGAAGGAACCCGGGCCAGCGTCACGTGTCCCTCAAGCCCCCTTTTTGGGCCCCCCTTTCTACCCTGCGTCGTTCACGTGCCCTCTCTCCCTTCAACGGGACCATGCCCTCGAGGCCCCGCTTCCCTGCTATATCTCCGCCGGTGCCAGAGAGAGGTACATGACCTAAGCAGTTACCTTCTTGTGAACGTAGATGGCGTACACGCCATAGAGACTCTATTTCCATCTCAAAACTTATAGGCCGCTGTCGGTAGCCTAAAAGAGGCCTAGAAATAGGGTTTCGTTCCACCAAGTGGGGCACTACCTACTTTTTTAATATTTAACATCA
The DNA here is from genome assembly GCF_964198595.1 of Lampetra fluviatilis. Taxonomy (NCBI): domain Eukaryota; kingdom Metazoa; phylum Chordata; class Hyperoartia; order Petromyzontiformes; family Petromyzontidae; genus Lampetra; species Lampetra fluviatilis. The sequence continues at coordinate 1,159,591 of NC_136293.1, read as the reverse complement.
GAAATATATAGAGATTCCTTAGGAAAAAGTTCTCCGCACACAACCTTGCAGTTTTTGAGAAAAATTATGCTAAAGGTGCCCATTTTGAAAAAAAGGGAAACCATAGGGAATTTTGCACTATCAAACCTGTTTATCATATAAACCCAAAAATGCAGAATTACCACTTGAAGTACAAAATAAACCAGTTTGAAATGTGTGATATACCTGAAGTTGCTATCAATGCACAGTAAACATGATAAGATTATCAAGAAAACTTCTACTGTAGCATTAACATCCCAATTACTTGTCATTATGTTGTTCCAATTCAAAGGTAATATTTGAGGTAAAATCTGAATAACAAATAGAATTAAGCCAAAATATAATATATAAAAAAAACACTTTTCAAATTAACAAATTTAATGGTGAATTGTCAATTCGCATACACGAGCAGTAACTGCACTACATGTACATATTCACAGGAATGATTATTGTAAACAAGATTAAATTTTGATTGATTTATATTAAATATATATGTCCTATATTAATTTTATTATCATATACACATCACTAAATATCAAGATGACTGTCCTCACTATCAGATTAACATGAAACAATATCCTCAGTTAATCTCACATTGTCACAATGAACACATTTACATAGGTCAGTGCAGGCCAGGCCAGCCTTGTGGCATGAGCACCTTCCTGTACAAGTACCAGACTTACACCCACAGTGGAGTGACCCCAAAATCTGTTGAGGAGCTGGATCTTAAGTCATCCATGATATGATGAGATCACCATCCTTGACAAATCCATCCAAAGCCGTCTGGACTGGGAGCATTTATAAAAGGATCCAATGCTCTCCTGTGGATTGCAGCTTGGTAGTTAGCACGCTTGAAGTGCTCTGTAAGTGCATCTTTTATTGGAGGTAATGCCTGCTCGGAAGAGGCCTGGACACAGAACCTATTGTATCTGGCCAAATTAATATCTGATACCTTTCTCCATACAGCTCACACACAAAACGTTCTATGGTCACAAATGTGGTGCTGTCCATTTCAAATTGCCTCCGAAGAACAACAAATGCACTGATGTACTCTACATTTCCAGACACTATATTTAGTGGTTTCTCTTTTCCTTTCCCATAAAAGGAATTAGATGAGTCACAGCCAATGAATGTGTGTAGTCCTATCAGTGCCTCTGTTAGTGAAGGACCCAAAGCAGAACTAATAGTCTGGAGATCGAACATTCTTTGCCTGTCTTTTGTTCCTGTCAGAAAGTACATCTTTGTTGAGGGAAGCTTAGCCATTATTGAAAGTGAAATGATAGCAACATCAGTGTCAGGACTCTGGATGATTATCTTATTATAAAGTTCACTCCAGTCATGTTTTGCATGAAGTAGGAGCCCCGTGTCAGCTTCTTCATGGTCACAAGTCAAAGATTCTACCTCTTTGACAGACATAATGCCATCTTTAAGAGTGAGTTGATGACATACATTTCTGTGTGCCACAAAGATAGCTATGTCTTTTCCAGCTGCTTGTAAAGGCACAGTTCTCCATGTCTCAAAGAGAAAGTCTGTCAAGGCTGCTTTATTTTGACCACTGGCTAGAAACTTGGTCCACTGACTTGGAGTCTTCTGCTTGATGCTGTATATTTGCAGTAATTGTTGTCCAGCAACAGCACGTCTTGATCGTTCAACATTTTTGATGCTCACTGCCGGGTAGCGATCAATGACAAAATCGACCCTTGGACAACTGAACTTTCTACCCATCTTAATCATAAGTTGAAGAAGATCATCAGCAAGCTCACCGAATGTGTCTGGTATATTCTTGAGACTCCTGATCAATGCCATGCCATCTATCAGTAGGGCACCATTATCACCAACAGTCTTGTTCACATGACAGTCCTTGTTCTTTGATTCTAAACAAGCTAGAAGAGCAGCCTTATTTGTTTTGGCTAACGAACCATCAGTGCTTGCTAGCGGGGATGAGATATTGCCAAGAGAATGTCAGAATCTCTTTCAAGTTTACAGACCGGGATTGACTTTTCACTAACAGTCGTGCAAAGAGTCTCCTGTCCTTTTTTAGAATGACTTGATTTCCATCTTTTGTCTTGGATGATTTCTTCATTTGATCCCCAAACGTAGTGAGTTTCAAGGACTTTATTGGAGAGAAGAAGTCTGTTTTTGATGACTGGACTCGATCTTGGATGAAAATTTTCAGAGCTGTTTCACCTTTATCACAAGCACTTTGTATGTCATCTCTGACAGTCTTTGTAGCAATAACACCAGAACTAATACATACAAGATCTTCACGAGGCAGGAAGGGATTGATCATAGACTCAACCGCTGAAACCAAAGATATTACAGCAGCATTGTCTTTTGCAATTCTTGTTGCATCCAACTCTTTATGACCCCTCTCTTCATGTTGCATTCCAGCCATCATTTCACACTGCCTTGTGATTGCAGAACGTTCAGGATGAGACAGTATCCATCGCTGGACGGCACCTCTGTTCAATGTTATCCCAGTTATGCCGCCTTTGGTCTTTGAATCACGGTTGCAGGTTTGTTCTATTGCTTGGTCACAAGCTATGTATGAGAACCTGTTAGCATCCTTACGCTGTACTGTCCAGTTTCCTTTTGCAGTAACTTCTTCATAGCAGTGTAGATGAGTCTTTGGAAGATTGATCATCTCGACCAATATGCTGATAGGTACCTTGCATAATTTTGGCGGTCATATGCAAAATACCATGCCAGCATACGTCTCACTATTGCTAAGTGAAGGCTCCAGTCAGAGTCTCTGGTTGCTCTAATTAAACTCAGTAACAGTTGAACCATTTCAATGTATGAGCTCCAAAGTCCAAAGGTGGGATTAACAGAGTTCATCTCATGTACATATCTATCATAGCAGGACAGCATATCTGATAATATGTCAGACACTGAGTTAGATGAAAATCCTGCCTCTCGTACTAGATCTTCCATGGCTGATATGTAACGAGTGTGCTGTTGCCCAGGAAGGAACTGAAGAAATGACTTCAACCGCAAGATATGCATTGCCTTAAATAGGAGTTTGTGTGCACGAATGCTACGGTTGCAGTGATGTCCACTAATGACTCCATTTATTGAACCAACAGCTACCACATTTGATTCAATCAGCATATTCTGTAGTCCTGCTTCTTTGAAACGTTTGCCTATCACTGCCATAAAGGACATGGCTGTGTGGAACTCACCTTAATCGAGCTTGATCGCCGCTATCAGATGAAGCTGCACTGCTTACGTCCTCCATGTTTGCATGTGCGTAGTGATATTGGCTTGATTTTGGCTCAGACCTACTTACATTTTCGATGCTGATTGGTTGAAAATCTAGCTCAACAGTTTTATGTCTCAATACGCAGTCAATATAGTGCGTCAATAAATTACAATTTTCTCATTAACTGCAGGATAATGCGTGGATAACTTTTTGCTTGGATACCTTTTATTAACGTTGAACATATTGAGCAAAAAAAAAGTAGTGCCCCGTTTGTTGGAACGAAACCGAACGATACAGCTCACGTACAGCGGCCTATTAGATCTGAGGGCTGCACTCTTGAATATGCAAACTGTGCACTGTAAAGCAACCGGGCTAAACGAATAACTTATATTACAGGCTGTGGACCTGAAAAGGCCAGCATTGTCAAGGCACAGGGGTGTGATAACTTTTATTCAAATGTGATTGTTCTCAAAAGGCATTTAATCGTGCACTCTAATTGCATCATGGCCTTTAGAACTTTACATTTCGGCACTTTAATTCAAATGCAAAGGAGAGCATGTACATAAGCAATTATATCAATCTGATCAACAATGCTTTGTCTTGTTTGGCAGTGATGTCACGGCAAACGTAATCCATTGGGCAGAGGCGTAGCTAGGATATTTTGCGCCCGGGGACGAACTATAAAATTGGCGTCCCCCCCCCCCCCGTTTAATCACATTTTCCTATTACATCGAATAAGGAATAACAATACACATTTTAATGAAACATTGTATTTAAAGAAGCAAATTTATAGAAATTATATTACATGGCTCACTAAGTCACTGTCGTAGACTGGTTGACATAGTCTACAAAAGATTAATTTCTCTTGATTTCACTGTCGCAAACTGGTCAATCACGTAATCAAAATCTGTTTTTTCCAATGTTTCTCTTTCAATGCTAATTTTCTTCTGAGCTGTTTTGACATGCCGTTTCACTTCTGACACCAGTGTAATGAAGGACTTTTTCACTGGGTCTGTCTCCGTTGTCCTTTATTGGGTTCTTTACACTTGTCCCACACGGCCCTCGCTCAGAGCCTCTCCGCTTGGCAGCTCGACAGCTGCCGTCGCTCCCGTAGCCTTTCTCCACTCCGATGCAGCTCCGCTGCAGGTTCCCTTTGTGCAGTCCTCCGGCTGCTCTCACTGCAGCTCCACCGCTGCTCCCCGTTCCTCCGTGCTCGGTCACCGCTGGCCGACGGTGCCGAGTCTCACTGTGTGGCGATCTCGCCACTCTCCACTCTCCGCCCTGTCTCTTCCGGTTCTCTCCCTTAAGACCTTACCCCTCTCTCTCACGTGACCCAACCCCTCCCCCAGTGACGTCATATCCGCGAGGCCGTTTATGCCCGCATTACACTAAGAAGAGCAAGATCGCTGAGACGATCTTGTCCCATTGAAGCACGCAAATGCGACAAAATAAGTTTCAATTTGCTGAACGACCACTCACAGCTTGCAATTGAAACTGCTATTGTTAATAAAATTTGCAGTGAATTTCGCAAATTTGGAAATATGTCGTCTCCATAAAAACACAATAAAACCAAGAAGATCCAAAGGAGTTTCTGGTAGAACTTCATTCCGGTTACTGAGCAGCATTTTGCAATCTCCAATTTCTGTGAAAAGTTCGTGGCCATTGATGTCGGTGTCATAGAAATTTCCAAAATCTGTGCAATTTCGACGAATTGCATCGACATCTGTGTCGGATCGGAGAGTTTTGACGTCCAGCAGAAATCAAAATTTGTGTTCAGATCTTTTAGTCGTAAAAACCGTGTTGACATCTCCTGTTGAAGTCGATCAAATACACTTCATAACGCGCACAATTTCTTCTTCTTCTGAAAGTCCTGCATCTCTTGCCAGTTCTCCTGGCATCTTCCGACGTCACCTAATTCTTCTATCCACATCGATCCCCCAGGCTGTGCATCTTGTTTTGGCGTTTTCTACAGCAACTTGGCTCAAATCATCACGAAGCTTGACAAATTCATGCTCCAAAGATTCAAGATCAGTTGCTGCTTCCTTGAAATTCATAGTAGGATCCTGTAAGCGCTTCTGAACACGATCATTTTTTCCAATAATGACATTCCAGAAATGTAATAAAACTATGAAGTTAAAATTTAATACACATGCCTGTAACTGTTCTGCATCACTTCTGGTTTCAGGCGTCATAGTTACGTCCTCCGATAATTTGTCTAGCAGCCCTACTAGTTCATCCAGTCCTTCATAGATAGCTTTAACAGCTTTTGATCGTGCACTCCAGCGTGTTTCAGGCCGTCGTACTTTCCGACACCAAAAAACAGGCCAGTGACTAAGGCTGAAAGATTGTGCCTGTCTGTTGTTTGAGACGTTCTTCCATGTAAGTTCTTAATAGGCGCGCGTACCAAAATGTAATCACGTAACATGTAGGCTGTGTGTGGCAGGATATATAAACTTTTAGGTAGAGGTGTAGATTTGTGCAGTAGTTTCAAGCTGCCGCGCCCGCTGCAATAAGTTATAATGTAACGTTGTAAGCCTCATTTTGGCGCCCCTTTAACTTGGCGCCCGGAGACAAATGTATCCCCCGGCCCCCCCCCTAGCTACTGTGATGCCGCCGCCACGAAGCCGCTCGGCGGGTGCCCCATCTACGACCTCGCCACCACCAAGCGACGGAGCCAACCCCGCTTCCCCCTCACCTCACCTCACATAAACACACCCGCACGCATTTCCCCCCTATAGAGCTCCGAGGGGAGGTCACCTGGCTGACCGGTTTTCACCCGAGAAGCCCTTACCGGGATAATCTTCACGGTTTCCTGCGGCCAGGGAATTGGACGACCTCCCCCGATGCTGATTCACACCGCGGCACTGTGACCGGCATTAAGATTGCATGGTCGCGGTGAGGGGCCACTCGGCCACCGCGGTTGAAACGCACCCCACGCACGCACGTATCGACGGGGCAGGCAGAGGAGGAGCGAGACGGCTAATTGGCATGACAAAGGCGCCGTGCACCGGCGCGGTCAGGCCGACCACCCATTATTATGGAGGGGCATAAGAATAGGGCTAATTTGAATACGCGCCGCGCATAAGCATTGTTATGGAGGAGCATGACAATGGGACTAATTTAGAATGCGCGCCGCGCGTAAGGGCTGCGGGAGCGAGGAGGGCTGGGGAGGCGGGGCCCTGGGAACGGGGAGATAGGATAAAAAGCAGATACAGCGAGGTGGAGGGTCTCTTGCTCCAGAATCAGGCCACGAGACGCTCTCCAGCCCAGCGACTCGGACGTCCGTGCGACGCATCGAGGTACGCAGTGAGGACGGGATCAGCGGAACGCCGTGGGCACCTAATCGTAAGTGGAAAGGGGGTATTGGGAAAGAGACTAGAGAGTCCAGAACCGCCTAGAACATATCCCTCCGATAGATCGGGTACAGACCAAGGGACGATAACGTAGGCCTGCCACGCCGATCGATACCGACCCAACAGTAAAGCGTAGTCGCCGAGAATAAACCATTAATAACCCAGCGCAGCCTCGAGTGGTCTTACGAGTGAGTGAAGCGTGTGGTGCTGTGTGCAGGTGTGTGCGCTCATAGCGTGGGGGGGGGGGGGGGGCGGTCGGTGCGTCCACAGGTACCCGCTCCGTCTATCGCCGAAGGGACTCGCGCGGTGTGAGGGCAGCATCATTCGCCCTCCGACCCCTGACCCCCGTTCAGAGCGTGTGATTGGTGGAGAGACAACGCAGCATTTACAGGTGAACGAGAGCGGGCGGTGAGCTATGCCTCTCACACGAGCTCGCGGAGGGGCGGACCAGGGAGCAGAGCCGTCGGGCGATGAGCCCAGCGACGGCAGCAGCTGGTCGCAGACCAGCGAAGGGTCGGCAAACGGCGGAGCCCCTGCCATCGGCACGCAGCAGGTAGGGACCTCGGGGACCAGCGGCCCCAACAGCTTGGTGTCAGAAGTCGTACGAACCCTCACAACTTCACGGGAAGGTGGCGCACTACTCCACGCAAAGGTAAGGCATGTGTTCACCGGCCAGGGGACCCCTACATGGAAAGCGTTTTCCCGCAATATCATAGGGGCTAAAGAGCTTAATGGCTGGTCGGACGCGCAGGCGTTACGACAACTTACGTTGAACCTGGATGGGCGGGCAGCCGACTTTGTAGAGGCACTACCCGAAAGCGTGCAAACCCAACTAGAGGAACTAATGCATAGATTAGACCTGCGTTTCGGTACACGCAACGCGATATGGGCAAAGACGGCCTTAGAGGCGCGCCGACGCCAACCCGGCGAGGACTTCCGAGACTACGCCGAGGATGTGCGATCACTAACCCGGATCGCCCGTCCAGAGTTCGCGAAGGAGGTCATTGACGCACTAGCTGCAGACAAGCTGCTCAGGTACCTAGCTCGCACCGCATGGTGGCAGCCCAAAAGGGGTAGCGCAGGCCTCCCCTTCGATACCCTGGTCGAGCACGCACTTGAGTGTGAGGAGCTCTCCAGCGAACGTGCGCAGCTCCGAGGGTCGGGACAGAAGTGCACCGTGGTGAGCCTGATCCCTGACGAGGAGGAGGAGGATGAGGAGGAGCCCGCCAGCTCAATAAGGAGACGGGCAAGAGAGCCCCAGAGACCCCGCGAGACAACCCTGGGGTGGGTTGCCCGGTTACAGACCGGCATGGGAGATATTGCTGGCCGGGTAAACCAAATGAACGGTAAGATAACCCAAGTAGGTGAGAGGGTAACCCAAGTAGGTGAGAGGGTTACCCAAGTAGACGACAAAATGAGCCGGGGTATGACCAAGCTGCAGTCCTACTTTGAGACCATCCAGTCCGAGGTGGGGGAGTTAACTGGAAGGGTAGCCCAACTAGAAGCAGGGGCTGGGCAGCAACATACTGGGGGGAGAGGAAGCGGGCACGGGGCCCACTATGGAGCCGCCACCCTTCCCCGGGCATGTTATATGTGCGACCGTCGAGGGCACCTCATGAGAGATTGCCCTGAGCTCACCCGTTCTAGACATGCACGGGGGTTAAACTCCAACGCTCCCTAGAGCGTGGACCAACTAGGGGTGCAACCGACGCGGTCCCGACACAAATAGACGATAATGGGAATAACGGTGAGCGAGTGATCTCCACACAGATTCCAGCGGCGACACCCAAGAGCGCGGCGACTCCCGGCGACTGGCTGGGGGAACTGGTGGCGGGAATTACGGGGGCCACGTTGCTGGTGGAAGGGAAGGTAAACGGAATGCGTACCCGAATCTTGCTGGACACAGGGGCGGAGGCCTCGCTCGTGAGCGCAGCGCACTGCAGCATGATCAGGGTCGATGTGAGCCGCCTGCAGGCCCCGGACCGCGCGCTGCACATGGCGAGCGGAGCCGGAATTGGGCTACTGGGGAGAGCCACCCTAGAGGTCCGCATAGGCAGCCAGATGTGCACCCAGGAGTTCTACGTGTCGAGTGTGTTGTGTCACGAGTGTATTGCAGGTACCGACCTCCTAGAAAAGCTGGGACTCAACGTGCAACCCCGCCAGTGATGCGCCACCATGGAGAGCAGCGGCGAGCGGATTCCATTCCTGGGACAAGAGCCGACGCACCCCCGCTTCGCACCTGTGGCCACTATCCTGGCGACGACAGTCACCATCGGGCCGCTCACCGAGATGCTGGTGCCGGTGGCAACATCCCCCACCGACCCCGCGCACCGACCATCAGGGGAGGTAATGCTAACTCCTCACCTGGAGCTGGCAAAATGATATGGGGTCGTAGGATCCGCCACGTTGGTAAACGCAGATGGGGACCGATTGTTTATGCGGATGTTTAACCCTCACAATACCCCGGCGATGCTGCGACGGCGCACCCCGATCGCCACCGTACACCCCCTGCACACACGCCACTCTGACGACTCGGTGTTCGCACTCTGGGCTGAGGACACTGGTCGTCCCGAGGGTGACCAGGACTTGGCCTGGCGAGTCGGCCCGACTCCCCGAGCCGAGGTCGTTCCTCTGCTCGACGCGTTACATGTACCATGGGCGGATTTACCTAAGGGAGAGGCCGATGGGTTGCGCGAGTTACTGCAGGAGTATGCCGACGTGTTTAGTGAACACGACTCGGACGTGAGTCGGACCGACCTTGTTAAGCACCAAATTGACACCGGTGCAGCCTGACCCATCAAACTCCCTGCGTACCGAGTGGGCACGCCCGAACACGCCCAGATCAAAGAGGCGGTTGGGGACATGCTTTGCGATAACATAATTTAGCCCTCGGCGAGCCCCTGGTCAGCCCCGGTGGTACTAGTAACGAAAAAGGATGGGTCAACCTGGTTCTGCGTCGATTACCATAAATTGAACGCAGTCACACTCGGCGACGCCTTCCCCATAACCCGCATCGACGACACATTTGACAGCCTCGCTGGAGCGCGGTATTTTTCCACCCTCGATCTCGCATCCGGGTACTGGCAGGTGGAGATGGCGGCCGAGGATCGACCGAAAACCGCCTTCACCACCCCCATGGGACTATTCGAGTTTCGAGTACTCCCGTTCGGACTCACCAACGCGCCTGCGACATTCCAGCGGCTGATGGAGTTGGTGATGCGGGGCTTGCAATGGGAACAGTGCTTGATTTACCTGGATGGTGTGATAGTGTTCAGTAGATCTTTGTCTGAGCATTGGTCCAGGTTACGAGAGGTGTTCCAGCGACTGCGAGCGGCTCATCTCAAGCTCAAGCCACGTAAGTGTTACATCGCACAACGCGAGGTGGGGTACCTCGGACATCGCGTCAGCGAGGCAGGCATGCGCACCGATCCAGAAAAGGTACGCGCCGTAGTGGAGTGGCCACGGCCAAGGAATCTGACGGAGATCAGATCATTTTTGGGGCTTGCCACCTATTATCGTCGATTTGTAAAGGGATTCAGTGAGATTGCACGCCCCCTCACCCAACTCACTTCCCCTAAGCACCCTTATCAGTGGACGGGGGCCTGCCAGACGGCCTTCACCACTCTCAAAAACCACCTCACCCACGCCCCCACCCTCGCTTTCCCCGATTTTACCACCGATTTTATTTTGGACACCGATGCCTGCAGCAGCGGGCTGGGCGCGGTGTTGTCACAGGTGAAGGATGGGACGGAACGAGTCATCGCATACGCGAGCCGGACCTTGAGTGGGGCCGAGCTGGACTATTGCATGACCCGCCAAGAGTTGTACGCCGTGATTTTCGCATGTAAGCAGTTCCGGCCGTATTTGTACGGCAGGAGATGTCGCGTGCGCACTGACCATTATGCTCTGCAGTTTCTTCTTACATTCAAGGAGCCGCGGGGGCAGATGGCCCAGTGGCTGGCGCAGTTGCAGGAGTACAACCTGCAAATCGAGTATCGGGCTGGCCGGACGCATGCTAACGCGGACGCCTTATCGAGGCGGCCCACGGTGTACTCCGAGACGAGTCCGGAGGAGGCCTGCCCTTGTTTCACGGGGAGACGCTGCCAGCAGGCAACGGACCCCCGAGAGGCCGCGGCCACTGATCCCCCCCCAGCGAGAGAGAGTGCAGTGTGCGCCACCGAGACCCTCACAGGTGGCACCGAGGATCCCGTCGACCGCCCGGCGAGCCCGGAACCCACGGCTCAGGGCCCGGCGGACCACCCCGCCCTGATCGGACGGATCCAGGAGGACGTCGGCTGTGCCTTCCCGGGCCTGAACGACGAGCAGCTGAGACAGACCCAACAGCGGGATCCGGATCTGGCGGCGGTGGAGGCAGCACTGCGGGAAGAAAAGAGCACCCTACTAGGACCCTGGAGCAGTTTGTATGCCCGATTGTGTGTGCAGAACGGAGTGGTACGGGAGTTAACCGAGGCCGGCCAGCCGGGGTGCATCTGTGTTCCTGCCCAGGTGCAATCCCAGCTGCTACGGCTGGTGCATGACCACCCGCTCGGGGGCCATGACGGGGAACGGCGCTCACGAGAGATTCTACGTCGCCAGTATCTCTGGCCCCAAATTGACGCAAGACGTGGCCGCCTGGGTACAGGGTTGCCACGCCTGTCAACAGTGCGGGCCGAAACCGAACCGCTATCAGGTACCCCTAAGGCCGTTCCGCATCAGCCGCACAAACCAGCTGGTCAGGATCGACCTACAGGGGCCATTCCCGCGGTCCCATCGAGGCAACCGGTATATCCTAGTCGCAGTAGAGTATTTCACCCACTACCCCGTGGCAGTGGCCATCCCTGATAAAACGGCCCTGGTGGTGGCCCGGGCATTCGTGGAGCATTACGTACTTAAGCATGGGATCCCAGAACGAGTCCTCACCGACCAGGGTAGCGAGTTCGAGGCCGAGCTGTTCCAGGCACTGTGCCGAGAGTTCGGAATCCAGAAGGACCGAACCACAGCGTACCACCCCCAAACGAACGGTATGGTGGAGCGCATGAATCAGACCTTAGCGGGGAAACTCAAACACATGGCGGCCGCAAATCAACGGGATTGGGACGAACACCTCCCCTACGCCCTTTTCGCCTACGCCACAACCGTACACACGTCGACGGGACAAACCCCGTTTTTAGTGATGTTCGGCTGTGAGTCTCGTTTACCCGCAGACCTGCTGTTCGGCGTTCCTTCCCCCCAGCCGGAGGAGGGAAGCCGCCCCGTGGAACACCTGATGGAGACCCTGCGAGAAGCCCGAGGCCGAGCATACCCACAAGGGGAAGCCGCACATCGGCGGCAAGAACAGGGCGCCCGACCCCGCATGGAACCCCCCTTATTCCTGACCGGCGCTAAGGTATGGCTACACACCCCTCGCGTCGGGGCCGGGCAGGTGGAGAAACTGACGACCTACTGGCGAGGACCCTGGACCGTGGTGCGGCAGATCTCCCCCTGGACGGTACTAATATATGGCGGGGAGAGGGGTCGAGAGATGGTGGTCAACGTCCGCCGCTTAAAACCATGGAAAACGGCCCCGGCGAGAGAGAACCCCGTCCCCCGAAGGCCCCGACATCCTGGGGTACTTGCAACCCCCCGTGTTTGGGGCCCTCGCACACTACATGGGCCCACCTGGGCCCCCGACCCCGAGACGCCCCGATCCAGTCAGGAGACGGCGCGGACGACGGCCCCTAAACCCTTCCGCTGCTGAGTTTGTGCCCCAGCCCACAGGTGCCGGAGGACGGGGAGAGCCGATGGAGTGGAGGCGGAGGCCGCCGCAGGAGCTACAGAGGATGGAGCCACCCGCCCCGAGACCAGCCACAAGGTCCGGACGGATCCCGCGGACCCCGCAGCGTTTCCTCGTGGGCGCGGCCCAAGCAAGGCGCTCCAGTCAACCCGAGACGGGGACCGGCACCTTCGGGGGGCTATGTGATGCCGCCGCCACGAAGCCGCTCGGCGGGCACACCATCTACGACCTCGCCACCACCAAGCGACGGAGCCAACCCCACTTCCCCATCACCTCATCTCACATAAACACACCCGCACGCATTTCCCCTCCATAGAGCTCCGAGGGGAGGTCACCTGGCTGACCGGTTTTCACCCTAAAGCCTTTACCGGGATAATCTTCACGGTTTCCTGCGGCCAGGGAATTGGACGACCTCCCCCGATGCTGATTCGCACCGCGGCACTGTGACCGGCATTACGATTGCATGGTCGCGGCGAGGGGCCACTCGGCCACAGCGGTTAAAACGCACCCCACGCACGCACGTATCGACGGGGCAGGCAGAAGAGGAGCGAGACGGCTAATTGGCATGACAAAGGCGCCGTGCTCCGGTGCGGTCACGCCGACCACCCATTATTATGGAGGGGCATAAGAATAGGGCTAATTTGAATCCGCGCCGCGCATAAGCATTGTTATGGAGGAGCATAATTAGAATAAGCGCCGCGCATAAGCATTGTTATGGAGGAGCATAATTAGAATAAGTGCCGCGCATAAGCATTGTTATGGAGGAGCATGAGAATGGGACTAATTTAGAAATTGCGCCGCGCGTAAGGGCCGCGGGAGCGAGGAGGGCTGGGGAGGCGGGGCCCTGGGAACGGGGAGATAGGATAAAAAGCGGATGCAGCGAGGTGGAGGGTCTCTTGCTCCAGAATCAGGCCACGAGACGCTCTCCAGCCCAGCGACTCGGACGTCCGTGCCACGCATCGAGGTACGCAGTGAGGACGGGATCAGCGGAACGCCGTGGGCACCTAATCGTGAGTAAGTGGAAAGGGGGTATTGGGAAAGAGACTAGAGAGTCCAGAGCCGCCTAGAACATATCCCTCCGATAGATCGGGTACAGACCCAGGGACGATAACGTAGGCCTGCCACGCCGATCGATACCGACCCAACAGTAAAGCGTAGTTGCCGAGAATAAACCATTAATAACCCAGCGCAGCCTCGAGTGGTCTTACGAGTGAGTGAAGCGCGTGGTGCTGTGTGCAGGTGTGTGCGCTCGTAGCGTGGGGGGGGGGGGGGGGTCGGTGCGTCCACAGGTACCCGCTCCATCTATTGCCGCAGGGACTCGCGCGGTGTGAGGGCAGCGTCATTCGCCCTCCGACCCCTGACCCCGTTCAGAGTGTGTGATTGGTGGAGAGACAACGCAGCGTTTACAGGTGAACGAGAGCGGGCGGCGAGCTATGCGTCTCACACGAGCTCGCGGAGGGGCGGACCAGGGAGCCCAGCGACGGCAGCAGCTGGTCGCTGACCAGCGAGGGGTCGGCAAACGGCGGAGCCCCTGCCATCGGCACGCAGCAGGGAGGGACCTCGGGGACCAGCGGCCCCAACACTACGCCTCTGCCATTGGGGACACACTAGACGCCATAGTTTTTGTGCTTGCAGAGTTGATACACGGGAAACCATATGTTTTTATTTGTGTTTGTTTATAGAGTGCTTCGTTGCTACGCTAGGAATTTAATATATATATGAAGTGTAATTGGATAAAATATGCAAAAGAGTGGGAATTAAGGTTCAGATGCCTAAACCCTCTTCATATGATGCAAATTAAACCTTGAGTATAGCATGTCTTTAAACAGTGCTTTAAATGTGATTGGCAGGCATGAACATCATCAGCCATGATCTATCTATTGCTGGATGAAGGTCTCCCCAAGCATTCCCCATCTCTCATGGTCTTGTGTTGCAATACTCCATTTAGCACTTGCCTATGGACTTATTTGATTTCTCTGAATTAATCCAGAATTAAATTTTTGGGCCCATATATTTTCGGGAAAGAGGAACAGCTATGTAAGAGCGTGACTAAGCCTGGGACAAAGAACAAGAGCCATTATGTGAATCAATAATGAAGAGGCTGCCACATTGCTAAGTGATGCTAAACCAGGTGGAAGTGGAACGTTGTTAATCAGTCATGAGCTGCACCTTCATTGAGAAAAACATGTTGGAACTAAACCTTTGAACATCGAACCCCGTATTGCTGAAGTGGAATTTAGCGAGATGCCCATTTCATGTTATCGTAATGAGCAAGTATAATTACTCTAATTAGAATACATTTTTGAGTGAGGTGAATGGCAGTCTAGGTTCCTTACCCCTTTGGCAACGGGGATATGAGTACCCACAGTTCTCTAATGATTAGATGTTTTTACGATTTAGTTTAGTTTTATTTCTTGAATTTTTTGGAACTGTTTTGTGACACTGGGAAAAAATGCCATTTTCTTAACAATATCTCTCAAATTATTTCAATTCTAAATGTTTTAGCAATTTTTTTGCACAAATTACTGGGCAATATTGGCACATTAAATATATTCCGTTGCCAATTTGTAAATTACCACATAATACCTCTGCAATGAGAGATAGGCCCAACAGAATTCATGCTAAGCACCTCTGCTTTCTGACGGAATGCTTTCTCTGGCATGTCCACGACTACTAAAAGTCGCTGTGAATATAAAGTTTCAAAACACGTTGGGCCCAAATAATGTCGCATTTTGGCCATCGTTCTGACCTGTTTTTGTGGAATCATGGCTGTATTCATCCAAAATTGGAAAGCTACACATTTCGTAATTAACACGTGGCAAATTCCACACAAAAACGCTTGCTACCACTATAAGTGCAGAATTGCCAGAAGCGAGCAGGCTTATGGTGGAACTAACGATGGAAATGATGCAGTTGGCATCATCAATTACACTTTGTGGGCATTGTTTGTGCGGGAAGCTCTGAGAGCATGGTGGTCCATCCCACACAACCCCATGTATGTGTTTGGAGTTCCAAAACTGTCTGCTGCAATTGTACATAATCTTGCGAGCGAGTTTTTGTTATTGGAAACTTTTCAGCATGTGGCAGAATTGAGGCACGCATGCATATACATGAAGAGAATGAAAACGTAGACGGTGATGATAATGACACTTATTTTTATGTTGCCGTTGCTCTTGTTACTGCTGCTGCAGCTGCTGCATCACTGCTGATGATGCAGTACAGGTAGGGCTCCTGAGAAAGCCTCACATGAACCCTATGACAAAGATTTAACTATTAGCATTAGGATGCCAATACCAGATGAATATTTTTTTTATGGGAAGAAACTGGAGAATCTGGAGGAAACCCATGCAGAACGAGGGGATAACAAAAAGGCACCTGAGTCGGGATTTAAACCCTTTTAAACCCTTCTTGCTGTGAATAATCATGATTAATGCTGCACCATGAATAATGATTATTCATGGTTGTGACTCAGGTCACTCGTTGATGCTTGCTGTGTTGTGAATATGATCATTAAGGAAAAAAATTCTGACAGGGCTTTGCATTGTCTGTTAGAAAACTATTAACTATCAAATACACTAATTCTCACGTACGTCTAATTTTTTTCAAACATCTGGATATGTAGGCTCAGAAACTTGGTTAAGATGTTATATTATTTATTTCTTACAAAAACCGGCACATGTCAAGGTGATTTATATACTGGACATAATAAATGCACCGGAATGATGAGGAAATATGGGGCAGTCTTTTTGCAATGTACAATTCACTTGTTGGAATTTGATGAAATTTAAGAATGTAGAAGAGAAAATTAAGCGTGACATGGGTAGGGCTTGGAGATATCAAAGGAAGTCGAAGATTCTAGCTGGATGTCGATTAAAACAGTTTTGAGATTCTAAACCGAATTGGAAAGAAATAAAAGTATATCGAGATTGGAAATAGAAACTGACATGGTAATAGTTGCATGTTGACAGACACAGGGATATACGGTACATTATAATGTTTTGCTCTCTACGGTATTAAAAGAAGGGAGGATCCGATCATCAACCCAAGAAGGTAAGGTAAGAGGCGAAAGAGGGGGAGAGGGAAGAAGAGAGAGGAGAGAGAAAACAATTATCCACACGACACACAAAAGCGATCCCAACTGCCTCCTACACACACACACACAGGGACATTCCTATTATCGGAATCTATAACATTTAGACCGAGTTCTCAATGCCAGCCCATCCATGGGAACAATCATCGCCTTCTTCATAGGGGATGTGGGTTGCACTGGGAGACCCGGAGAAGTAGGTTCCATATCTGGCTTCACAGGTGCTGCGGCCCCGGCCGCAGCAGGCAACTCTTCGCGTTCGGTGAGACTTCGAGATCCTTCAACCTTAAAGGGCTCGAGAGCTGTCGGCGGCACAATACAATCCTTCTGATGCAAGCTCTCCATCAGCATTTCCCCCTGCTCGTCGGACACAACAGACACAGGCCATACACAGTTTGGAGATGAGGTGTCAGCTTGAGGAGGAACAAATGGCTTCAACCGCGACGGATTGACAAACCAACGGTGACGCACGCACTGTGGCCGCCTGACTTCAACCACTTCCATGGGGTCTCCAGTTCCTCTGATGCCACGTGGCATCTCCATGACTCCGATTCCACACCGAGACCGCAGCTGCGACCTCCTCATCCGACGGCCAGTCCACGGCCGGCTGCACCACAACATTTCATGGTGACCACCCATCCGGCACACCATCTCGGCTGGGTTCTCTCATCCACGCCGCCATTTGCGACCACTGATGCAAATTCACGTCAGCCTGCAAGCATCTGGCGGTCCATCGGGATGTCTGTTCGTCTTCATCAATCACCGGCAAAACAACTCCCATTTCTCATGCTAGCCCCAACATTATTTTCATGACAAGCGAGTCGAGGGCTTTCAGGGTCCACCACAGGGTACGCCGCTTCTCCCAGCGCCAACAAAGCACTGCGGTAGGTGAGAGGCGTCTCAGCCACCTCTTGCCAACACTGCAGAAACTTCTTGCTCATGTTGGAAGGCGGCTCATACACCTCCGCCATTTCAGCATAAGCAGCCTGAAGTGCAGTCTTCTTTGCAGCGGGTATGGCCCTAAAGACAGCAAGAGCATCGCCATCCAAAACCGTCGGCAGAGCTTTCAGCGCCTCCTCCTCGGTCCAATTCACCAACCAGAAGGCCACTTCAAAACGCCAGGTGAAGGTGCTCCAATCGCCCCCTGCCGCGACACATTATCTAACAGGAGGCAAACAGCGAGTTCGTTTGGTTCTTCTTTCCCCATTTCCAGCAGCGGGCATCGCTTCCGGCGAAGCACACCCGTCTCTTAAAATGGCGGCCTCCGGCCGCGTGTTTTCCGCGCCACGTGTAATGGCGGCCGTCGCGCTTGTGGATGTTTCCGCCAGAACGTCGAACACCGGTGCCTGGTCGCTCCTTTCCAGCGAATTTGTGTATTTTCGTTCACATAAAGTAAAAAAAATATATGAATAAAAATTAACATGTATTTATACTAAAGTAATACAACAATGACTACAACATATTTAGAAGTGAGTAGTTTTTCGAGATTTACGATTATACCGCAAATCACTTTCACGAATCAGCCCGCAAATGTAGTCTCCCATCATGCTCTCGTTATACTGTCCTTGGTAGCGGCGTTCAAAGTCCAGTATATTCTAGTGGAAGCGCTACCCTTGCTCCTCCGAGTATGCTCCCATGTTCTCCTTGAATTTAACAAGATGAGCATCAAGGATATAAACTTTGAGGGACATCTTAAAGCCAATTGTGCCGTAGTTCTTCACCAGAGTCTCAACCAGCTCCACGTAGTTTTCGACTTTGTAATTTCCCAGAAAGCCACGATCTACTGCGACAAAGCAGTTCCAAGCCGCTTTCTCCTTACTAGTGAGCTTTTTGGGAAATTAATTGCACTCCAGGATCTTTTTTTATCTGTGGTCCGACAAAGACACCAGCTTTGACCTTTGCCTCAGACAGCTTAGGGAAGAAGTCTTGTAGGTACTTGAAAGCTGCCGACTCCTTATCTATAGCTCTGACAAATTGTTTCAAAAAGCCCAATTTGATGTGCAGTGGTGGCATCAGCACCTTCCAGGGGTCCACCAGTGGCTCCCACTTGACATTATTCCTCCCCACAGAGAACTTGGTTCGCTGTGGCGAGTTCCGCCTGTATTAGTGCGCCTTTGCGTCCCTGTTGTTCCAAAGGCAAAGATAGCAGGTAAACTTGGTAAAACCGCCTTGGAGACCCATCAGGAATGCCACCATTTTGAAGTCTCCAATGACCTCCCAGCCATACTCATCATACTTCAAGGCGTCCAGCAAGGTCTTGATGCTGTTGTAATCCTCTTTGAGGTGCGCCGAGTGAGCCAGGGGATGAGACGGGTACTTGTTACCATTATGGAGCAGCACGGCTTTGAGGCTCCTGGATGAGCTGTCAATGAAGAGGTGCCACTCATTCTGGTTACAGGCGATTCCGATTGCCTTGAACAGACTGGTCACATTGTGGCAAAAGCAGAGCCCATCTTGACGGGTGAAGAAGCTGCAAAAAGGTTGGTGACGCTTCCACTGATCTGCGACTTGCACACTTTCATCCAACAAGTTCCACTGCTTGAGCCTAGATGTCAAAAGCTCGGCATTGGACTTGATGAGACCAAGATCTCTGATCAAGCCGTTGAAGTCTTTTTGGTTGGGGCAGTATGGGTTTCTCTCAGCTCCACCTCTGAAATTGTCATGTGAATCTACAACGTCTTCCTTTCTCTCTGACTTGCTGCTCTCTTCGAAAGATGGCTGCTCTCTCTCCTGAAGAGTGGGTATGGGGATCTCATGGCAGTAAGGTCCAGAAACATGATAGCAGGTGCATTCTTGCCAGTCCGACGTTTGGAAGAGCCACCATGCAGAAGTAGCAGTTGCTTGAGTGGTCAGTGGGTTCCCGCCAAATTATTGGGATACCAAACTTCATTGGCTCTCTTTTCCCCTCTGTACCATCCTACAAAAATACATTTATTTCACCCATGACTAATGTGTAAGGAATTCTCCCAACATTTGTCATATATGATATATGTTTTCAATAATATTGTAAAACATTTTAAAATAAAAAAAAAACTTTTACAATTCAATTTTTTAAAACAAATTTAATAAAATAAAATTCTGAGCAACAATTGTCCATCTTACCTTCCAGAATTGTTTAGCATTGCTCGCAGGTGACATAAAGTGCACAGGTTGGTCTTGATCCCCGACAAGCATGCCGAAATATGCCTTGTGGGCCTACACACATCTTAGCAGATGCTTCACAGGGTAGTTTTTCGCTCTTGTCTTGATAAATTGGCCACAGATATAGCAAAATACGTCTGCCAGATGCTTGCAGCCTCTTGATGCCATCTCAGAAAAAGGCAGATATGTATCCACTTGGGCAGCTGGAACTAAACTGAACTGGTGGGCTTAAAGCCCCTGTATTTATACCACTATTAATATCACTGGAATGTTCTAGAATGATCTAGAAGTTACTCCAAGTTTACTCAGCACTGAATCTGTCTGGAATGTTCTGAAAAATAGGTACATTTCTAAATATCTCTGTCCTGATCACAAAAGTAAAGTTTGTGGGGAATAATTGCCATTGTCTGTACTTTTAAGGCATAAGCAATGAGGAAATAACACTTACTACCCAGGAACCCAAAAAAATGTTATACAGTGTAATATATGTGAAGTATAGTAAACTACGGCGGGAAACCACTTGACGGGTAGCACACTTTATTGACACTTGTCTTTCCACAATAACACGTGTGGTCACTATTTCTCACGCTACACGTTCCACTCGACACGTGTGGTCACTACAGCTCACGCTACACGTTCCACTCGACACGTGTGGTCACTACAGCTCACGCTACACGTTCCCCTCGACACGTGTGGTCACTACAGCTCACGCTACACGTTCCCCTCGACACGTGTGGTCACTACAGCTCACGCTACACGTTCCCGCTACACGCTCACGGGCACTCCAGCCCGGTAGCACCCGTCGAACCTACAGACCCACCCCAGCCTGGCCGTGGGTCACGACCTCTGGGTCCCGCGGCCCGGCCCTCACACGGACGTCCGGCCCCGGGTCCCAAGGTCCCGCCTCCGCGTACATTTAAGCACAATAGCAAGCAGATCTGCAGGCAACCAAGCCCCAGTATTTACATTTTAATAACAAAATTATTTACGCGTGACAACAACAACACAATAAAACCCCACTCCCCAAGTGTGCCCCGTAACACAACAACAACGCAACACAACGACACAACACAACACAACAACAACCTATGTAAAAACCGACGAGCAACAATGAAAAACAGACGTGTCCAGTGTCTCCTTGACTACCGATCCCCCTTCCGCTCGCTCCTTGACCGGGGTGATAGAGCGGTCGAACGGACGGGGAACGTAGTGACGAGACGATCCGGCCGCGTCGTCCCGCACCCCCACCTCATTTATATGGTCAAGAAAAGTTGCGCGACCTAGCGCGAGTCCGCCTGGCCGGTCCATCGTACGGGACGGGACGCTGACGACCGTCCGGTGGCTCTGGCAGCCCCGGAAGACACGGTTCGGGCCTGGAAGGACCGGCCGTGTCGCGGGGATCTGGTCGCCGGCGGTCGGCAGCCGTCAGTTCCGAGACACCTGGGAGCGGATCAGGCGAAACCATGTGAGGATCAGGCAAAGACATTTCCCTCCCCGGGTCGTCGGTCACATCACATGCTTGGTCCGCACGACACAAAGGAAGGCCATGTGGAGGCGAGAACGGTTTCAGCCGGGAGGGGTGAATGTACCAACGGCGCTTTCCCCATTTTATCTGAACACACTGGTGGGGTGCAACCCGCACGACCTCCACGGGTCCCCGCCATGGCCTCAACAATTTAGGCGACATAGCCAAAGGTGCATGAGGGCAGTGCAGCCAGGCCCTATCGCCCGGCTTCCAATCGTGCACGGACACTTTCCGTGCACGCAAGCACTCGTAGGTGATTTGCCGAGACCTCGAATTAAACCGTGCGGCCTCCCGTGCCTCGGCGAGTTGTGCAACGTTAAATTTAATATGGGCGGCCAATTTGGAATTAGGCCGTGGCACGGAAAGTCCCAGCTGAGTCTCCATGGGCGGATCGGCCTCCCGACCGCACATCAGATAAAATGGGGAAAACCCCGTTGCTGCATGGGGGGCCAATCTATACGCGGCGAGGACCCCCGGGACCTGCAAGTCCCAGTCAACCTGTGCCTCGCACACCTGCTGGCACAACATGGAAGTTAAAGTCCTGTGGAGTCGCTCCACCATCCCGTCAGTCTGTGGGTGGTACGGGGAGGTACGCACCTTTTTAGTACCCAAAAAGTCGCACACCTCCTGCAGCAATTTACTCGAAAAATTATTTCCCTGGTCGGTCAGCAAGCGTTCGGGAGCCCCCTTGCCCAGGACGTAGCCCTGGACAAAGGCGTCCGCCACGGCCGCCGCCGACTGGTTGGCGAGTGGCCACGCCATAGGCCATCGGGTAAAGCATTCCACACCAACCAACAGGTACTTGTTACCCCTAGGCGTGACAGGAAAAGGCCCCAAAATATCCAGCACAACGAGCTCGTTAGTGCGCGAGACCTGAATAGACTGCAGCGGTGGATTTGACGCAACGGGCGGTGGTTTCCGTTCGGCGCAATCCACACACCCCTTCAG
Source organism: Lampetra fluviatilis (assembly GCF_964198595.1). NCBI lineage: Eukaryota > Metazoa > Chordata > Hyperoartia > Petromyzontiformes > Petromyzontidae > Lampetra > Lampetra fluviatilis. The sequence continues at coordinate 1,137,544 of NC_136293.1, read as the reverse complement.
TATATTGACCACATCGCTCCCCATCCCCGGCCAATAATAGTCACGCTGGAGCAGAGAAAGCGTTTTGTTTACCCCCAGATGCAAGAGGCGTTCGTGTGCGGCCAGGACAACTTTGCCCCGCATAGCGGAAGGCACAACGAGTGCGTGCCGCCGGGACATATTGTCCCATCTCATTAGCAGGCCCTGCTTGAGCAGCCAGGAGCCAGTTCGCTTCCGACCCTCCTCGGGACCCCCCGCCCTGCGACGCAACGCGAGCAGGGAGCTGTCAGCCATTTGGAGTCGGCCCCACTCAATTAGAGACAGTGAGAGTAGCGAGTCCCCTCCCGCAGGGGTAGCGGGAACGTCACCCATCGGCGCATTCGCGGTCACGGCCAACGCACCCCTGGTTACAGCACCTGGCGGTTTACAGCGCGCCGACCCCATTAAGCATGCACATTCGGGACGAGGTGACAACCCGACAGCACTATTTGATGGACCCAAAAGCACGCCATGTCCCGCAGTCTCCCCACCCAATGGCTTCCGCAATCTGAGGGGTATCGACATCTGCGAACCCGGGGGCACGTGCACCGTCTGTGTCGCTAGCGCTTGGATCGTAGCGCACGCCGTCCGTATTTCAGTAGGGTTAGATAAAAATGAAATACGGCGACCCGATGGCAGCTCAATACAACGTTCATCCACGAAAATTTGAATGGGCATCTTAGCCAAAAAATCTGTGCCCAACAGACAAGGAACCGCTAGGGAAGAGGAGACAAAAACAGGTCCCGCCAATTTAATATCCCCTATGCAAATGGTCGCCCGAATCTGACCGATAATACCCAACGAGCCCCCATTTGCCGCGTAAAATGGCACGTCCACCGGAAGCAGAGGTCGACATTGGACGGGGAGAATGTTATAAATGAGGTCGGAAATTATAGTCGCCGACGCTCCCGTGTCCACCAACACCCTGACCTCGACCCCGTCTACGAATCCCGTAACGACTGACGAACCGGCCGACGCAGCCACTATTCTGTGCCCCAACTCGGACCATTCAATGTCCCCCTCGCCCCGTACGAACCCCCCTCTCCCAACCGAATCCCCGACCCCCAATCGCACATCCGCCGCCGCAAAGCGACGGCCCATGTGTGTCGTGTATATAGGCCAAGCATGTGAAGTGCCGCGACTTGCTGGGTCTAGTTGGGACGACTTGGGGCCTTGGTCGTCGTCCAGCCGAGGTCCCGTGGCGCGCTGACGTGGAGCACGGCACCCGGACGCCACGTGGCCCCGGAGGCCGCAGTTGTAGCACGTGATGAGGGACGTCGGAGGTCTCGGTTGCTCCAGCTTGCGGGTTGATCGCAGAGGCGAACGACCCCCCGACCTCCAATCCCCCGGTCGTGCTGCGGCGAACGCCTCCTCCCGTGGGCGGACGACTTGGGGCTCGGTGACCACCGGGCCCGGAGCTGAGACCCCGGCAGCAGTGCAAACGACCCCCTGTTTACGCTTCAGGACCTCGTGCGCCTGGATACTTGTTGCAACACGCAATGAACATATGTCGACTTCGTCGGCCGTGTTGATGGGGACCCCCAGGTCCTGCGCCAACTTCAGCAGTTGCTCCAAGACCATAGCATCCTGCCCCTCCTCGTCCATACGAAGGAACGCGGCGTCGGCGAGTGCCAACAACGCCGTGCGGTAGGCGAGCGCGGTCTCCGTGTCCGCCTTCCGTCGCTCGTAAAACTGATGGCAACAGGCCGAAGGAGGTCCATAGACTTTGGCCATGAGGCCCAACGCAGCCTTGAGCATGGAGCGGTCCGATCTCGGTGCGGACCTGAAGGCCGCGAGCGCGTCATCGTCCAACAAGGCAGACAGTGCCCGCAGCGCCGTAGCGTCGGACTAGGCCGACATCTATTGATGCGCCAGAAACCTACGTTAGAATGCGCCCCAGTCCCCGCCTTCCGCCTTGAAGTATGTCAACGTGGGAAGGCGCTGCTGGAAGATGACGTCGTCCTCTGTCACGTGGCTCTCCCCCGCCGCACCGTCGGTCTGCAAAATGGCAGCCCCTATGGCGGGTGGCTGATGGCTGCCCGTAGCGTGCGCTGATGACGTAAGCGGCCGCGCTTGGAGGACTCCCGCCACGTGTTGCTCGCCATTCCCGCCAAAAGATGTCCGCTCGGTAGAAATGGCGGGAACTGCAAAGTCATTTGGGCGGGAATCTGCGAGGCGAGTCTTTTGAATGTCCGCCGACGTCCCCGCTCCTCCCGACGTGGTGATCTCCGCCAGGATGGACGCCGCGGCGAGTAGCAGCTCTGCCAGGCGGGAGTGCGCCTCGCGGAGTCCGGCATCAGCCCCCAGCCGCTCGTCGGGCGCCCATGAGGGGTCCTGCGGCGCAGGCATCTCCTCCTCTTCTCCCCCTGATGCCTGCTGGCCCGAGTCGTCGTGGTTATCCTAGCGGTCAATCTCGTGAGTCCGATGAGTCTTCCTGGTATCCATGCCTGGAAGACTGTTTCACTCCTGATGCCAGTTGAAGTATAGTAAACTACGGCGGGAAACCACTTGACGGGTAGCACACTTTATTGACACTTGTCTTTCCACAATAACACGTGTGGTCACTATTTCTCACGCTACACGTTCCACTCGACACGTGTGGTCACTACAGCTCACGCTACACGTTCCACTCGACACGTGTGGTCACTACAGCTCACGCTACACATTCTCCTCGACACGTGTGGTCACTACAGCTCACGCTACACGTTACCCTCGACACGTGTGGTCACTACAGCTCACGCTACACGTTCCCGCTACACGCTCACGGGCACTCCAGCCCCGTAGCACCCGTGGAACCTACAGACCCACCCCAGCCTGGCCGTGGGTCACGACCTCTGGGTCCCGCTGCCCGGCCCTCACACGGACGTCCGGCCCCGGGTCCCAAGGTCCCGCCTCTGAGCCACACAGGGTCCCGGTCCTTACAAAGACAGCGGGACTAGGTGTCTCAGGGCCCTATCTCTTCCTCCTCTATCTTCTGTCTTCACTGGTCACCCACCCCCCCGCGCACCTGCGCGCACCGCCTTATATAGCCTCCGCTCCCAGGAGATGGAGCCTATGTGGACCGCGACGTGAGCACCCACCTTAGTTGACCAATCACCACGCGCTGCCACACGATCCCTTCGCTGTCAGCGCGCGTCACCGATACACAGCCAATCACCGCCTCATAACCCATGACCCCGCGCTGACCTATGATCCTTCACTGTCAGCGCGCGTCACCAACACACACAGCCAATCACCACGCGCTACCACACGATCCTTACCCCCAGCGCGTATCACCACTACATATGCATTGTCATTAAATGTTCACCACAAATACGTGTTGTTAATGCAGACATGATTCCTTGCAAAAGGTTTATATTTGGTGCTGAAAGGATAAAACGTATTCTTATTGTTTGAAAGGTGAGAACAAGTATACAATATCGATTTAAAGCTTTCATGACTGCAGGGATTCATCTTCTTTGTTCTTTCGGTAAAGTCAAAGAAGAAGTATACAATAGCCGATAAAATTACATAAAATGAAAAGCCACACGAAAGTGGTTCAGAGACTAATTTCCTCATCAGGACTGTGAGCCACCACTCCTGAGTTTCTGACTGTAAGTATAGTTACCTGTTTAGAATCACCTTCTCAGCTGAAGAGAGGTGATGGGCTCAATACCATCACCGATAGCTGACCCTTGTTGTAGCCTTTATTTAACCATCAGATAAAATAACTATATTGAGACACGTGCAACAGCATTGCCTCTTTAACAAGGGCAACCTGGGTTACATCAAGACCTAAATATTTCTCAATATTTCTTAATTTGCTAATTGAGTTACAATGCAGCAAACCACTTCTAACAGAGCACGAATGAATACTGTCCAGAATTGATTCAGAGACTAGGATTCAAATGTCTCAAAATGTGTCTGAGGTCTCCACTTTCAGTATCTGATTTAGTTTATTTGTAACCTTTTTGAACGAAAATGTGTAAGCCTTCGGAGTTGTTAAAAGACATCTATTGTGGATGCATTGCATCACGATTGTTAAAACAGTTCAGTTTAACTACGACAGGTGTGAGAATTTGGAGAGGCATTGTGTTGGAGGGACAGGCGCATTCGCAACGAGCTTGAATCACTCAGTACCGACTCGATGTGAAATGTTGTGAGTGGGCATGAGACACGAAATGGCTTTCGCTCGCCCACAAACCTCTGCACAGCTGCCTCATTTTCAAGTGTCATTTAGTTTGCAGAATGATCCCAGTTTTGGATGAGGGTTGAAGAGAAAAAAAAGACAATAAACTGGAGAAATGTTGACCATGTTGTGTTTGTTTCACCAATGGTGAGCATATGGCTGTGAAATTTCACCAATTAGGCGTACCTTAAGTAAAGGTAATTAGTCGGTCTGCACTGCAGTGCATTACGGAAAATTCGCTGACACTGACATTTATCATTTGGCCTTTTGACACATGCCGCATCTCAGTGGCACGTTAATGGCAAAAATCACCATATTCACAGAGAAAATTTCAGCAGGGAGTCGTGGTGTTTTTAACTGCATTATGATGCCAGGGGTGATGACATACACACGGAACTTCTCCTTCGCCGTTAGAGGTGTTTTATTTTTACACTGTATTGAATGACGATCAATGAATAAATAAATATATTATCTGACATTCTAATACAAAATATCAAATTATTTTTAGAATCTGAATATTTATTTATACTGGGGAATCGAATAGGCTATAAAGCTCTTTTTCGCAGATCTAAAAACATGACAACAACAACAACAAACAGTACAAAAAAAACACAAGAGGAGTGCAAAGTATTATATACAAATAAAACTAAACTTTTTTTTATCTTACCAGGTAAAGTCCACTAAGCGATTAGCTTCTTTTTCAGAAGCAACATGGCCACACATGATAGCTCAAAGAGCTGACATCATGTGGAAATTTATAGCAGCAAAATTATCGAAATAATCTAAATGCATGTTTCTAAATATGGAGTGAAAACCAGAGTATCAGGAGAAAAAAATCTACGCGACCACGAGGAGAACATGCAAACTTCAAATATACAGGCGTCAGGGTCGGGATCGAACTGAAGATAACATCACGCCACCATGGCGCCCCTTAAATAAATTATAAATTGGTTATTTGCCCATATATGAATTCTCTTTGGTTCTTTCGGTAAAGTCACGTAGGTATAAAATAAAATAAATCACGACGTTTGGGGAGCAACACAAGCGTTCGTCATCAGGTGGGAAAGCATGGTCTGCTGTTGAGGCAGACTGTTTTAAAAAGTTTGAAATGGGTGTAGCCCAAAGAGCATGTAACTGTAAGATAGGAGAACGGCCTCCTAGACGAGGGCACGGAAGTGGCTATGTTAATGTGAGAGATTAGCATGATGTTAATGTGAGAGATTAAAAAGCTCCCATCACCCTCACGACTCAACCCTCCGCGCCACCACAAGCCCCCATCACCCTCACGATTCAACCCGTGCTTAGTTACAATGCAAGAGGTCCTTGCTTGAAGTGACGTTGAGCAATAAAGAAAGGAGGGCACCACACAACGGCATCCGAAAGAGGACGTCCGGTCGGTGAAGATGGAGCAACGAAATCAGCTCGTGTGTAGTAAGTATCAGGAGGATTGACGACAGGGTCGGAGGCACACTTATTTATTGACACCAACTTGTGCACAGTAATGGGTACACACAATACTTAAGGGGGTATCGTCCCCTTCACTCGGCTACAGGGATACACAACTTCTAACCCCGCTAACCTACGCCCAAGTCCTCCACTACGGAGCTAGGGGAGGCTACCTATCCCAGCCTGGTCAAGCTGGGATCCCGGCACCCTGAGTCTCCAGACCGGCTCGTCAGTCTGGGCTCTCGGGGCCACGCCACCGGCTTGCCCTGGTCGGCCCTGATAAGGACAGCGAGCCAGGGGAGCTCCGGGGCCTATGCTAGCTGGTCTTCCGTCTTCGCTGGTTAAAGCTGATACCCTCGACCTCGAGCCCTCCGGCTCACCACCTTTTATAGTACTCGGCCCCCGGGAGGGGCCCGTGGGGGATGCAGTTGCGGACGTCGGTGTGAGCACCTCCTATGTGTACGGCCCTAATCACGCCCCTTGTGTTTGTTGGCCATCCGCTCCCATACACAATTACACCTCTACACGTGTACAGCACGAGATGGAATGTTCTGTTGTATCGCAGGAGATCGTGGCATGGTGACGCCTTGGAAAAGCCATCCTGCAGGTAGTGGGATCGTGGGGTCGTGGCTGAAAATTAAAGCAACTTTAAAGGTGAAAACAAAGGGATGAGTTGGAAAATAATAATACTATTCACCCATCGCTAAGCTCGATATACATTTCCGCTTTAATAAGTCTCCGAAGGAGGTGCTGAAACAGCAATACGTGATTTTGGATGGGAGCGCTGAGCCTCGGCGTAATGACGATCCCTGGAGCGAAGTCGAGGCACTCCGCCATGCCGTGATAGCTGTGTCCATAAACAATCCCCCGGGACTAAAGTGAGCAACGTTTAATTGGCTGCTCCGTGAGAAAACAAAAAAGCGCAGTTGCCCACTTTCACGCCACAAAACTACACCGCTAAGAGATGAGGCATTTTATCACGGTCTTTTGCTTTTTTGGTTAGCGCGGGACAATGTTTGAACACTTCCCAAAAGTGTCCACGTCGACGTGTAATCTGTGAAATTACCCCAAGGAACGGCGAGTGCAGTCGAGGGTAATGAATGTGTAGTGGTGGTGTTGACGTGCGCCGACAGTGATGGATTACGGGGCGGCGCGGGGTGCGGGGTTGGGCACGCATGTGGGCGTGGTGTGGACGCGCGCGCCGGGAGTGAGTGAGTACGGGGCGGCGCGGCGTAGGGGATTGTGCGCGCTGACACGAGGGGAGAAAAGGGGATCGTGGGCAGCGCGCAGTGATTGGTCAAATGGGATGGGTGCTCTCAGCGACGTCCGCAGGATGGACATAAAAGAGGACGCGCGGGAGCACTCGGGGTTGTTGTTAACCAGTTGAAGATTGAAGACAGAGTTGAAGAAGTAGTGCCCTGAGACCCCTAGTCCCGCTGTCCTTGTCAGAACCGGGGCCCTGTGTGGCTCGGAGGCGAGACTGTGGGACCCGTGGTCCGACGCCCATGTGGGTCGGGACTGTGGGACCCAGAGTCGAGACGGACATCCCGACTGGGTGTGTTCCGAGAGGCTACGGGGCGTAAGAGCCCGTGTTGGTGTAGCCAGGAGAACCGTGTGGGTTAGTCTGGTATTAGCCACCCGTGTAACTAAGTGGGTGTTGGTCACCCGAGTAACTATAGCTGGTGTTAGTCACCCGTGTAACTATAATTGGTGAAATAAAAGAGTGTGCTACCCGTGAAGTCTTCTCCCGCCGAGTTACTACATTACAACTGGTGTCAGAAGTAAACCTGTCTTCAAAGAAAAGAATGGATACTAGGAAGACTACCCGTACCCACGAGCGAGATCGGGAAGACGACGGCGTACCGGAGATACAAACCTCGGAAGGAGAGGACGAGGAGTTGCCGCCGATGCAGCACTTCGCGGCGATGGCCGACGCTCCGCTTGCCTCCGACACCAGCCTACAGGACGCACACTCCCGCCTGGCGGAGTTGCTGCTCGCCGCCGCTGCAATTTTGGCGGACATCACCGTTTCAGCGGGCGGAGGGACGGCTGCGGGGTTGGAGGAGGGAGCGCGGCTGGAGGGATCCCGCCAGAAGGCGCTTCGCGCCAAAAGTTTTGAAGTTGGCGCCGTTTTTGAGGGTCCGCCTTCGGTTGGCGGGAAGCGCGGACACCACGTGGGCGAAGATCTCCTCTCAGCGCAGCCCGCGTCATCGGCGCGCGCCAGAGCTCTCCATCATGCACCTGCAGACGGAGCCGACATTTTCTATAACCACAGCGGCGCGCGAGAAAATCATTCCTCGGAGGCCGACGACCGGGTCTTCCAGCAACGATTGCCCGCGCTGACGGCGTTCAAGGCGGACGGGGGCGACTGGGGAGCCTTCCAACGAAGGTTCCTCGCACATCAAGAAATGTCGGGGTGGTCCGACACCACTGCCCTACGCGCGCTGCCAGCGACGCTCGATGACGACGCGCTTGCAGCCTTCACATCTGCCCCAAGGTCGTCTCGCTCAACGCTCCAGGCCGCGCTACATCTAATGGCCAAGGTGTTCGGCCCGCCCTCGACCTGTCGCCACCATTTCTACGAACGGCGCAAGGTGGTTGGAGAAACAACGCTCGCCTATCGCACGGCGCTGCTCGCCCTGGCGGACGCAGCTTTTCCCCGCATGGACAAGGAGGGGAAGGACGCCATGGTGACGGAGCAGCTGCTGGCGTTGGCTCACGACCTGGGAGTCCCCATCAATACGGCGGACGAAATGGACATCTGCTCCCTGGGGATTGCCACGAGTATTCACGCATACGAGGTCCTCAAGCGCAAGCGGACGGTCATCTGCGCATCGGCGGGGATCGCGGCACCTGCCACCATGGTCGCCGAGCCTCAGCCTGCTGCCGCTCGGGAGGAGGCCTTCGCCGTATCAAGTCCGGGGGAGTGGAGAACGGGAGGTCGTTCGCCCACACGTTCATCCCGCAAGCTGGAGCAACCGAAACCTACGACGTCCATCGTCGTCTGCTACAACTGCGGCCTTCGGGGTCACGTCGCGTCCGGGTGCCGGGCTCCGCGTCAGCGCGCCACGGGACCACGTCCGGACGACGACCAGGGCCACAAGTCGTCCCAGCTAAACCCGGCAAGTCGCGGCACCTCACACGCTCGGTCCACATATACGGCACACTCGGGTCGCCGCTTCGCGGTGGGGGGACTGCGTATGGGTACCGGGGATTCGGTTCGGCGAGGGGGGTTCGTACACGGCCCGAAAGCAGTCGAATGGTCCGAATTGGCCCACAGGATGGTGGCTGTGTCGGCCGGGTCGTCCGTGGTAACGGGGTTTATTGACGGGGTTGAGGTCCGGGTGCTTGTGGACACGGGTGCGTCAGCCACTATCATTTCGGACCTTATTTATAACATCCTTACCGTCCAATGTCGACCCCTTTTGCCGGTGGACGTACCATTTTACGCGGCAAACGGGGGATCCTTGGGGATCATCGGCCAGATTCGGGCGACTATTTCTATTGGCGATATCAAATCGGCGGGTCCTATTTTTTTGTATCATCATCGCTGGCAGTTCCTTGTTTACTAGGTACGGACTTTCTGGCTAAAATGCCCATCAAAATTCTCATAGATCAGGCCTGCATTGAGCTTCCATCGGGACGGCGGGTTGCATTTTTGACGAGTCCTACTAAAATACGCACGGTTTGTGCGACGGTGCAGGCGCTGGCAACTCAGACTGTACGGGTACCCCCGGGATCGCAAATGTTGGTACCCCTTCGATTGAGGAAACCCCTCGGGGTGGATGCGGGGGGACAGGGAGTTCTGTTGGGGCCGTCTAATAGAGCTGTTGGGGGCCTCGGTTTAGCGGTGGCTCAGACCATGGTGCGGGCGGACAGTGAGCCGTTCGTTATGGTCCTGAATACGGGGTCGCGGCCAGCCGTAATTACACAGGGAACAGTGCTGGCTCACGCGGCGCCGCTACCTGTCGAGGAACAGCTCGTTGCTCACGCGGATTCGAGGGTCGATACGCATCCTCAAATTGAGGAGGGGACAGAGTGGTTGGACTCGTTGTGTGCTGGATCTAGTAACTTGTCTAGTGTGCAGTTGGGTGCGTTGAGGGGCTTGCTTCTCGAATTCGCTGACATGTTTAGCAGACACAAGTATGATATTGGCTGCACAGACCTGTTGCGCCACCACATAGCGACGGGGGACGCGGCCCCTATTCGACAGAATCCCTTCCGGCTCAGCCCAGCCGAGAAGGAGCATGTGCAGTCGGCGGTTAATGACATGTTGGCGGCCGACATCATTTCGCCCTCTTCCAGTCCGTGGGGTGCTCCCATCGTCCTTGTTAAAAAACAGGACGGGTCCTTGCGGTTCTGTGTCGATTTCCACCGCCTAAACAAAATCTCAATGGCCGACGCGTATCCGCTCCCCAGGATGGATGAGTCGCTGGATGCCTTGGCGGGAGCACAGTTTTTTTCGACGCTGGATCTGCTTTCGGGATTTTGGCAATTGCCCCTCGATGACGAATCGAAACTAAAAACCGCTTTCCGGACACCGGGAGGCCTATTTGAATTCAACCGATTGCCCATGGGCTTACATTCCGCTCCCGCCACGTTCCAGAGGCTCATGGAATTGGTTTTGTCAGGACTCCAATGGAACACCTGTTTGATTTACCTCGATGATATCATCGTTTTCAGCCGGACTTTTGAGGAGCACCTCCAGCGACTGAGAGCGGTGTTCCTCAGGATGCGTTCCGCTAAGCTTAAATTTAAACCGGCAAAATGTTACCTGCTTCGGGAATCGGTCAGGTACTTGGGCCATATCGTTAGCTGTTCAGGGATCTCGACAGACCCTGCTAAGACGCACTGCGTCAGCTCATGGCCAACGCCAACCTCGGTCACTGAAGTCCGCAGCTTCATAGTGTAATAAAAGACTTGACCACGATATCTGGCTCAGTGTCCTTTATTCGGTCCGTACTGCGTCCCCACACGGCTGTCTCTCTTATTCTCTCTGTGCTGGTTCCGATGTCACTCCAGTCCACATCAGCAGCCCCGCTGCTGTTCTTGTCGCTCTTGCAGCCCCACAGCAGCTCTGCTGCTGTACTCTCACACAGCTCCCTTGGCTGTTCCTGCTGCAGCTCTGACGGCCTCGTGCTGTCTCACCTTCTCGTCGCTCCTGCGACTCCTGGCAGCCACCCCGCTGCTCCTCACACACAGCCTTACTGCCTATCTCTATCTGCAGCTTTACACCTCCCAGTAGCTCCCTACTGTTCCCAGGGTTGGCTCCCGCTCTGACGGTGCCCCCTCGGCTCGTACGCCCGCGTGGCCCCACACCTTTCCATTCACACCCCGACTGCCTTCTCCTTCCGGTTTACCCGCTTAAGGACCCCCTACCTTTCACCCACGTCACCTGGCTCCGCCTCCTCGTGACGTCACATCCGGAAGGTCGCTTTCGCCCGCATTACACCACCCTCCCCCATAGAAAAAACCCAGCCGACCTCGGCTGAACAACACCAAAGCGTAATGCGGTGAACCGACCTTCCCCCTTAAAGGACACTAAGCATGCAATATAACAACAAGAACAACACACAAGTAACATCGACGAACGTACGAAAGCATGTGATAAATACGACGGCAAGAACAAGAACAATAACAACATACAATCAACGAAACGTAAGCGATTTGGAACGAGTGCGGGTCGCCGGCCCGTCCCGGACGGTCGGCGGCCCACTTGTAGAACGGGGACGCGATGGAACACGAGAAATGACAGGGGGTAATTCCCCTGCTGCGATTGGAAGTCCACCGACATCTCGTGTCCCTGACGAATCAGTCTTGGTCATATTCGGCGAATGCGCCTGCAGCGGGGTCGGAAGGGTCGCCGGGCTTGAAGGTCCCGCAGCCTTGGCAGGCGCCCTCCGAGCAGGCCCACTCCTCCCCCGCGGTGTCACGGTCGGCCTGTCTGGAACAGGTACGACAGGCGCTCTAGCAAGATCAATGGACGCAGGCGGGGAAGAGTCAGAGTCAGCAGCAACAGACCCCGGCAAGGCAACATTGGGAGATGACGCATCACGTAGGGGAGCAACATATGGTTTCAACCGCGACGTATGAACAAACCAACGGCGAGAACCAAACTGAACGCGCGCCGACTGTGGATTGGGAACCTCAATGAGGCGCACAGGACCATGCCAAGGTTTGTGCAATTTAGGAGAGGTCCCCGGCCGCACCTGCGGGCAATGGAGCCAGGCCAGGTCTCCCACCTTCCAGGGGCACTCCCCCTCAGACCGCCGAGCATACCGCTCGTTCCGGGCCTGGGCTTTGGCCGTAGCCACGCGGGCGTTTTCCCGCGCCTCCGTAACCCGGCGAACCGTGTCCTGAATGTATTCAGGGAGTGGTTTACGAGGTCCCTTCACCCCAGTACCCAATTGCACATCCACCGGAGGCACGTTTTCCCGACCATACATAAGGTAAAACGGCGAATACCCTGTAGCCGCATGGGGCGTCATCCTGTATGCCGAAAGCACTCCGGGGATGTGCAGATCCCAATCCGATTGCTGTTCACTCACAGTATGGCAAAGCATGGCAGACAATGTCCTGTTCAGCCGCTCAACCATACCATCCGTCTGCGGATGGTATGTAGATGTCCGTATCTTCTTAGTCCCAAGGCCTGCGCACACTTCAGCCAATAATTTAGAAGAGAAATTTCGGCCCTGGTCCGTGAGGAGTCTCTCCGGCGCCCCCTTGTCCATAATGTACCCAAACAAAAAGGCGTCGGTGATGGCCGCGGCCGACTGATCGGGCAACGGCCAGGCCATCGGCCAACGGGAGAGATACTCGACCCCTACCAGCAAATATTTATTTCCCCTCGCCGATGGTGGGAAGGGTCCCAATATGTCCAGTGCCACCAATTCATTGACTCGAGACACCTGAATCGACTGGAGAGGCGGCACGTAAGGATGTTTAGGCGGCTTACGCCGGGCGCATTCAGGGCACGCGCGCACGTGCCCTACGACATCTGTCGCCATGCCGTGCCAAAAATAATGACGTTGTAACGTCAACAAGGTCTTCTGCACCCCTAAATGCAATAGTGTGTCACAATGGAGAGTTTTAATCAACTCAAATCGCAAGGACGTTGGTACCACCACACGCCAGCTTTCCTGGAACCTTTCTTGCCACATAAGCAGACCATCTCGGAGAGCGGTTCGCGGCCCCACAGCCGAACTCGGACTCCCCTTGTCCCTCATAGACCGCTTCCGCATGGACAACAAGGACTCGTCCATCATCTGTTCCCGAATCCAGACAGACCGCGGCAGATTCAAAACCCCATCAGTCGGTCCCGGTTCCATTGGAGTATCCGACTTCCCGACGGCCAACGTGAGCGGCTGAGGGGGGTTGAGAATCGGCGAACACCTATGCGTCCCCGACGCACATTTACAAGGGGCGCGCCCTGGTAATCTGGAAAGTGCGTCAGCGTTCGCATGGCGCACTCCCTTCCGATGTTGAATTTGGAAGGAAAACTCCTGCAGCGTGTCCAACCAACGTGCCCACTGTCCCGATGGCTGGTCCATTTTAAGTGCATATTGCAAGGCCGCATGATCCGTACGCACAATAAAAGAACGACCGTAAAGGTACGGTCGAAATTGCCGTAGGAAAAAAACAACCGCCAAAAGTTCTCTACGAGTGACACAGTAGCGTGTTTCCGCAGGCGACAAGACTCGGCTACCATACGCCACGACGCGCTCTACGCCCCCTTTAGACTGTGATAATACCGCCCCAATACCTGTGTCACTCGCGTCCGTATCGAGAATGAAAGGGCGATCAAAATCGGGATAATCCAATGTCGGGGCCGTAGCCAATAGATCGCGCAGACTCCGAAAGGCCGCCTCTTCCGGCTCTCCCCAAACAAATTTCCGTCCTTTACCCGTAAGGAGATGCAAGGGCCTCGCAATCGTCGCAAACCCCGGCACAAATCTTCGGTAATACGAGGCAAATCCCAAAAACCGTCGAACATCCCCCACAGAGGCTGGAGTCGGCCAATCCCGGACACACGCCGTCTTTTCCGGATCCGTGGACACCCCCTCGGCACTCACAATGTGCCCCAAATAACGGACGGACCGTTGCAGTAGGTGGCATTTCTTTGGTTTGAATTTCAAATTGGCAGAGCGCATCCTCGTGAACACTGTCTCCAGCCGCGTTAAATGTTCCTCAAATGTGCGGCTGAACACAATAATATCGTCCAAATATATAAGACACGTCTCCCACTGCAACCCCGTCAAAACGAGCTCCATCAATCTTTGAAACGTAGCAGGGGCCGCATTCAATCCCATCGGGAGGCAGTTGAATTGAAATAACCCCTGCGGCGTACGGAATGCGGTTTTCTCCCGTGAGGACTCGTCAAGGAGAAGCTGCCAAAATCCCGAAGAGAGGTCCAGTGTGGAAAAGAACTTAGCCCCCGACAATGCGTCAAGGGAGTCGTCCATACGCGGCAGGGGGTACGCATCTGCCACCGATATCTTATTCAATTTCCGGAAATCGACACAAAATCTCAAGTTGCCATCCTTTTTCTTAACCAAGACCACAGGAGCGCCCCATGGGCTGTTAGATGGCGATATAATGTCCGCAGCCAACATGTCTTCCACCGCCCCCCGAACGTGTTCTCGCTCCGCTGGACTCATCCGATGCGAATTTAACCGAATAGGGGCAGCGTCGCCCGTCTCAATGTGATGGGAAAGCAACGATGTGCGTCCCAAATCCAAATCGTCGGAGCTGAATACATCCGAATACGTCAGCAACAATTTACGCAGCGCATCACGTTGCCCCACGGACAGGGAAGAATTTTCGTCACATAAGGTAGCGATCCAACGATTATCCGAACTCCTTGGCTCGGAAACACCAGCGACCACTCCTCGGCGATGCGGACAATCGTGCGTCGCAAACGCCGTAGTGGCATGTGCCACAACCGTACCGGCCGGAACACGGATGTTTTCCACCCCCGCATTAAGCACCTGTAAAACCGGTAATTGATCCGGCCGGACGATGGTCTGTGCCCCAACCAACGCCAATCCCGTTGTTATCGTGGCGGATGGTGACAACAAGACCCCTAATGCTCCTAGCCGATTGGGCAGGGGCTTCCGATACCGCAAGGGTATAAGCATCTGTGAACCAGGTGGGATGTCCACAGATGCGACGGACAGCGCCTGCACCTGTACGGCCGAAGCAGGTCGCCCCCAGGGCGACGGCAGAAACGAGATTCGACGGCCCCCCGGCAATTCAATACAATTTTCATTGATTTTAATCAAAATGGGCATCTTAGCCAAAAAATCCGTGCCTAGTAAGCAAGGAACCGCCAAAGATCTCGATATTAACACAACGCCCGAAGCCGACACATCCCCTATAGATATCTTAGCATCCACCTGGCCCACAATCCCCATACTACCCCCGTTTGCAGCGACGCAAGACCCATAAACCGGACGCACAGCCCCCGGCGGAATGCCCAACAGATGGAAAATGACATCCGATATAATAGTCGCAGACGCTCCCGAGTCGACCAAAATGCGCACGTCCACACCTTGTATGGACCCCGGTACAGTGGACGAACCCGTAGCGGCCGCGACAACTCTCCGTGCCAATTTGCGCCACTGCGTAACTGAATGACAAGGCCCCGTCGATGGCCTTTCTTTAACAACAACAATAGGATCGCGCAACACAGGTGGTGGGTGAGGTGTAAAGCCTTGCCGAGTGTCTGGTGCGTGCCGACATGCCTGTTTCGGAGGTTCCTTGGTCGGCTTGTCCGGTGTTGTGGGCTCCTGCTGCGGCGGACCCGGGAAGCGGGCCCAGCAATCTTTGGCGTAATGGCCCCTACGGCCGCAGCGGAAGCAATCGGCCTCGTTGCGCCGAAGCGCAGGTCCTGCGTCCCGGCGGCCCCGTCCCGATGGCGTAGCGCGCGGCCCCGGCCTTCCGCGTCCCGGCCATGGAGAGGAGGCAGCCGTCAGCTCCTGTGGACCCCGCTCATCCGGCACATAAATCGCCCTTGTGGGGTCCCACCCCATCGCGCCTCCTTCCTTGACGGGCCCACCCGTCCATGCCGCCACTTGCTTCCAGCGACGGAGATTAAACTGCGCGTCCAGACACTTTGCTGCCGCCCGGGACGTGAGCTTCTCATGCCCACACACAGGCATGGGGATCCCCAGATCCCGAGACAGCTCCAGCATTTTTCCCAATATGAGGGGCTCGAGCAGATCCTGTGGCGTGTCAGGATATGCTGCCATGGCCAGCTCCAACACCGCACCCCTGAACGCCACGGGCGATTCTTCGGGTGCTCGTTGTCGTTGAGCGAATCGCCGATGCGCGTCGTCAGGTGGCTCATAGGCGTCGGCCATTTCCTCAAAAACTCCACATAACGTCTTCTTCTTATCAGCCGTTATGGAACGGAAAAATCGCACAGATTCGTCGTCCAGTAGAGTCGGCAACACTTCCAAGGCCTCCGCATCGGTCCATCTTGCTGAACGAACCGCCGCCAAAAATCGGCAGGCGAAAGCGCTCCAATCGCCCCCGATAGAGAATTCTTTAACCGTAGTAAGGTGGCGACTCCGACTCCTCTTCACGCCGTCTTCCAATGATGGTTGTTGTGGAGGTAAATTCAAAATGGCGTCGGCCCGCGGCGTGGCCAAGATGGCGGTTTGGCGCCGCGGAGCGCGCAAGATGGCGTCTTCTTGCCGCGTGGCCAATGGCGGCGGCAGGGCAGGCAACGTGGCGGCCCGTGGAGCACCTTCTCGTTCCATCGTCGTCCTTGGCGTAACGAGGTGACATAGATGCGCCAGGACGTCCTTGAGTGTTTCCAGTTGATCTGCCACCTGTTGCCATCTTTGGTCAGCGTCCGATGTTGTTGACGGACCCGCCATCGCGCCGACATCTTCCACGCCCGTCCCCGTGCTCGCCTCAGCAGGGCTCTCCTCCACCACCCCAGCAGAATCCGTGGTCGGAGGGAATTCGTCGTCGTCGGACGAAGAAGCCGATGCTGGCGCTGGGGGAATTTTCTTCCTTACTTGCTTAGACATGCCGTTTCACTTCTGACCCCAGTGTAATAAAAGACTTGACCACGATATCTGGCTCAGTGTCCTTTATTCGGTCCGTACTGCGTCCCCACACGGCTGTCTCTCTTATTCTCTCTGTGCTGGTTCCGATGTCACTCCAGTTCACATCAGCAGCCCCGCTGCTGTTCTTGTCGCTCTTGCAGCCCCACAGCAGCTCCGCTGCTGTACTCTCACACAGCTCCCTTGGCTGTTCCTGCTGCAGCTCTGACGGCCTCGTGCTGTCTCGCCTTCTCGTCGCTCCTGCGACTCCTGGCAGCCACCCCGCTGCTCCTCACACACAGCCTTACTGCCTATCTCTATCTGCAGCTTTACACCTCCCAGTAGCTCCCTACTGTTCCCAGGGTTGGCTCCCGCTCTGACGGTGCCCCCTCGGCTCGTACGCCCGCGTGGCCCCACACCTTTTCATTCACACCCCGACTGCCTTCTCCTTCCGGTTTACCCGCTTAAGGACCCCCTACCTTTCACCCACGTCACCTGGCTCCGCCTCCTCGTGACGTCACATCCGGAAGGTCGCTTTCGCCCGCATTACAATAGGATTCGCCTCCTACTACCGTCGTTTTGTCAAACAATTTGCCACCATAGCCAGGCCCCTGCACGCTCTGACGGCTAAGGGTGTGAGGTTTCACTGGGGGCCGGAAGAGGAGGCTGCGTTCTGCTCCCTTCGTGACGCCTTGGTGCGGGCTCCCCCCTTGTGTTACCCCGATTTCACGCAACCGTTTCTGCTCGACACGGATGCCAGTAACACGGGTATCGGGGGAGTGCTCTCACAGGTGGTCGGGGGGGTCGAACGGGTGGTCGCCTACGGTAGCAGAGTTCTGTCACCTGCGGAACAACGCTACTGCGTAACGCGTCGTGAATTGCTGGCGATTGTTTTTTTTATACAGCAGTTCAGGCCGTATCTTTACGGCCGTCCTTTTGTGGTTCGTACGGACCATGCGGCTCTCCAATACGCTATGCGGGTGGCGCAACCCTCCGGCCAATTGTCCCAATGGTTGGAGGTCCTTCAGGACGACCAATTCACGACGATTTACCGTAAGAGATTGCGCCACTCGAATGCGGATGCCTTGTCGCGATTGCCGCCGCGCACGGAATGCGCATGTCTGCTGGGATCGGCGCGGTGTAAACCCCCTGTCGCCGCCCCCGCGGAAGTTTTGCTCGCAGCCACTGACACTACGGGGGTCGACGCTCCTACGGGGACGGACTCGTTACTAGCGTTGCCTCTCATCGAGTGGGGCCGTCTCCAAATGGCCGACAGCTCCCTATTCACGCTACGTCGGAAGGTTGACGCTCCCGGAGGGGGGGAAATGCGGGTCGGTTCCTGGGTGTGCAGACAGGGCCTCTTGATGAAGTGGGACAACATGTCTCGGCGTCACGCGCTCGTTGTGCCATTTGCTATGCGGGGGAGGGTCGTTCTGGCTGCTCATGAACGACTCATGCATCTGGGTTTTCACAAAACGCTTGCCCTAATCCAGCGAGACTATTATTGGCCGGGGATGGGCAACGACGTGGCGAACATCCTTAAGGGATGTGTAGGGTGCGCCCAAAGAAAACCGCCACCGATAGCGGCTAATCCACCGCTGCAATCCATTCAGGTTTCACGCACAAACGAACTGGTTGCGCTCGACATCTTGGGGCCTTTTCCCGCTACACCTAGGGGTAATAAGTACCTGCTGGTTGGCGTAGAGTACTTCACCCGTTGGCCCATGGCATGGCCACTCGCCAACCAGTCGGCTGCGGCAGTGGCGGACGCCTTTGTCCAGGGCTATGTTTTGGACAAGGGTGCCCCCGAACGCTTGCTGACGGACCAAGGGAAACATTTTTCGAGTGTTTTGTTGCGCGAGGTGTGCGACCTGTTGGGTACAAAGAAAGTGCGTACCTCCCCGTACCACCCGCAGACTGACGGAATGGTTGAACGTCTGAACAGGACCATTACTTCTATGCTGTGCCAACAGGTCTGCAAAGATCAGGTTGATTGGGACTTACAGGTACCTGGGGTACTCGCGGCCTATCGAATGGCCCCTCATGCGGCGACGGGGTTTTCCCCATTTTTTCTCATGTATGGGCGGGAGGCCGATCCGGCCATGGACGTCCAACTGGGGATTTCCCAGCCACGCGAAAAATCTAAATTGGCAGACCACATCAAATTTAATATCGCCAAACTGGCTGAAGCGCGAGAGGCTGCGAGATTGAATTCGCGGTCTCGGCAGATCGCGAACGAAAGGTTGCATGAACGAAGGGTGCATACGCACGATTGGAAACCAGGCGATAAGGCCTGGCTGCATTGTCCACATACACCGTTGGCTACGTCCCCTAAATTGTTGAGACCATGGAGGGGACCGGTGGAAATTGTGCGTGTTGCACGACCCCAGAGTATACAGATTAAATGGGAAAAACGCCGTTGGTACGTGCACCCCTCTGGACTGAAACCCTTCGCAGCACCGCGTGACCCCACTTTGTGCCGTGGCGACCGAGCGTGTGATGTGGCCGTCGACTCGGGGAGGGATGTGTCGCAGGCTGATCCTCACGTGTCTCCGCCTGACCCACCCCCAGGTGTCTCGGACCTGACGGCTGTTGACCGTCGGGAACCGGAACCCCGCGGCACGTGCGGATCTCCGATGCCTGGCCCGTGCCTTCCTGGACTGCAGGCACCACCGGACGGTCAACCGCGTCGGGTGCCGTACGACGGACCGGCAAGGCGGACTCGTGCTAGGACACAACACTTTTCATGAAAAAAAAAAAATTCAAACCCGAGCTCGCCGCCGCGTTCCCCCTCTGCCGGGGTAATGTCCCGTTCAAGGGGCGCTCGGAAAGAATGGGACGCTGCACGAGTCGGAAAATTTATTTTCTTGCATACACATTTATTGTTGTCACTCGCCGGATTGTACATATTGTTCTTGTTGTGTTGTTGTGATTGTTGTTGTGTTACGGGGCACACGGGGGGGGGGGGGAGTAATAATTTGTTATAGCAGCCGGGTCGGCTGCGAGCTATGTGGTAGGGGGTGATGTAGTGGTGGTGTTGACGTGCGCCGACAGTGATGGATTACGGGGCGGCGCGGGGTGCGGGGTTGGGCACGCATGTGGGCGTGGTGTGGACGCGCGCGCCGGGAGTGAGTGAGTACGGGGCGGCGCGGCGTAGGGGATTGTGCGCGCTGACACGAGGGGAGAAAAGGGGATCCTGGGCAGCGCGCAGTGATTGGTCAAATGGGATGGGTGCTCTCAGCGACGTCCGCAGGATGGACATAAAAGAGGACGCGCGGGAGCACTCGGGGTTGTTGTTAACCAGTTGAAGATTGAAGACAGAGTTGAAGAAGTAGTGCCCTGAGACCCCTAGTCCCGCTGTCCTTGTCAGGACCGGGGCCCTGTGTGGCTCGGAGGCGAGACTGTGGGACCCGTGGTCCGACGCCCATGTGGGTCGGGACTGTGGGACCCAGAGTCGAGACGGACATCCCGGCTGGGTGTGTTCCGAGAGGCTACGGGGCGTAAGAGCCCGTGTTGGTGTAGCCAGGAGAACCGTGTGGGTTAGGTTGGTGTTAGCCACCCGTGTAACTAAGTGGGTGTTGGTCACCCGAGTAACTATAGCTGGTGTTAGTCACCCGTGTAACTATAGTTGGTGAAATAAAAGAGTGTGCTACCCGTGAAGTCGTCTCCCGCCGAGTTACTACATTACAAATGCAAGCCCATGCTAGAATGAGGTGACACACAAAATTGAACTCTTTGCCACATGCTGACCAATCGTCTTCTTTTGCACACGATTGTGATTTCTTCGCTATGTATTCATTTGCATGGCAAGGGCATCTTATTTGCAGTTCAGTGATGTCATGGGTACGTTCTTCCCTGCTCACCAATTGTTTTCCAATTGTTCCATCAGCATCAAGTCACAGATAAATTTTGTAACTTCCAACGAGGAAGGGAATCATATTGTCACATTGGCAGTAGTATATGACGCTCAAACAATTGAAGGAGCATTTATTGATAGCTGTGTTGTGTTAATACTATTTATGGATTCCTAAATTATTGTCAATTATGAATATAACTGTGGTAATAATGGTATCATGACATGACAATAGCAAAGACAGGGCAGCAGCATAATCATGAACACTATCAATGACATCTTGCAATATATTCATGCTTTATTATCATCATTATCACTTCTTACATTGAAACAGTTGCGATTATCAATGCCATTGCTATCAGTCATTCCTTCACGGTCCTACAATGCCGCAATCCAAGTCGCTCCAGCCACATTTCATATAATCTCGTATTTCTCCATCTACACAGAGGTCACATGCTCACGTTGCCCATGTGCGCTGTGAATTGCTGCTCTAGTGCCCAGCGCGAAGAGTGCAATGGGAGATGCGCACTCGATGGGAGACCGCACTCGCACTTGGAGGCAGACTGCACAGCAGCAGCAGTGGCGGCAGTAGAAATAGTATGACAATCATTATCATCATTTCCATTTACCTCCTTCCACTGGGTAAAATCATGTAAATGCTAAGGTGGAATATCATTTATATGCCGATAACATCCAGCTCTACATTCCTATGGACTCCGCTCATCTATCCTCGATGTACATTTTTTAAGCCTGACTTGACGCAGTCATATACTGGATTGGCTAATTCAATGCTTTCAAAACTGAGATCCTTCAAATAGATAAAAGGTCAGTTATAAATATGTAATACACTCTCCAGGCAAGTGTGCAATCTCCAGAACTCCAATATTATGTTGGTAACCAAGGTGCCGCAAACTTGGGGTTATTTTTTTAATCATAAGCGATCATTCACTAACCAGATGACCCAAGTTTGTAAGACCTCGTACCTACCCAAAGCATAACATTGCTCCCAAGCAGAATGTTCTGGCTCTGCGGACTGATGAGAGCCTGAACCCACACCATTATCACTAGGTTCCTGGCCTACTGCAGCTTGCTCTTCCACGGTCTCCAACGTCCCCTCTTGTCCAGGCTAAGAGCTGATTCAGAATTCCGCTGTACAAGAAAACACAATCACATCACATCCTGGAATATAATCTCTCCACTGGGTTCCTGTCACGTCTCGGGTTCACTTTGAGATTGCAGTGACTGTTTTTGTAATATTATTCATGGTCTTGCCTCTGCCCCCCTCTCCTCTCTCATCTCACTTTACTCTCTGGCACGCTATCTATGCTCCAGAAATAAACGCCTCCTTTGACCTCTTTCCATGGGAGGGCACTCCCTTCAGGCTTCTGCTCCTGTTTTCCTGAATTCTCTGTCACTTCGACTCCATGCAGTTGTAATGAGAGAGCGCCATCCAGGGGGTGCCAGGGGGTAACGGTACAGCCACCATTTCGTCATCAGCATCCAATCCTGAGGGGGAATATGATCTGGGCCTGAGAGGACGGGCGGGGTTGCTGAGAGAGGTTCGGGAACTATCGCGAAGGTTCCCCGAGGGGGTGTGGCCAGAGGCGGGGCTTAGCTCCGCTGAGTAGGATATAAGGGAGATCGGGGAAGGACTCTGGGTCGGTGTGGGAAGCCTGGGTTCCGGACTGCATCGCTGCTCGTCTCCTCCTCGCCACGGGCCACATGACCGATGCTCCCTCAGAGCTCACCTCCGCTTCCAGTGTGCCATCAGCCAGCGGCAAGGCCGAGAGAGCAGAGTGAGCCTCGTGGGAGCTCGGAGAGGGACGCCTCGTCCACAGGGTTGAAAAGAGGGAAAATACCAGAGGGAAAGGAGCGAAGCCGTGCTGTACTACCGTTAATAAAAGAAGCACTCGAACAAGCATTGCCGTGAAAGTCTTTTATTAAACAGTTAAGGCTCTGGCCTTCAAGACTCATTTGTTTGGAAGCGCATATGTCTAAATTGTGTTTATTTTATTCTTTTTATTACATTTTGCATGTTTATACCAAACTCTTTGGATGCTTTATGTTGCCCGTGAAGTGCACGGAGATGCAGTTAAATTTACATGCTATATAAATGTCAATCGTTTGGAATTGTAAGTTTATTCTGTTTAACCAGGTGAGAACTTTAGAGACAATGATGGTCTAATTTTCAAGAGGGACATGGTTCACCAAAAAGACAAAAGTAATAGCATACAAAACTATAATGAAGCAAACAAAAAAACTAATAGGAGTCAGCACAAACACAGCCCTGTTACAGAGGCTATTTAAATCAGTGTACAAACATGGTCAATGTTGAATAACATTAATTTGCACTCACAAAACTGGGCTCAGACCAATAACGTTTAAACACCATAAACATCAACATAGTTTGAAGGTGATTATTGCACCCACGTGTGAACGGACAATAATGGCGACCAGGGATGGGAAGCGATGGGGCGCCCACACAACGGCAAGGATTGGGGTCCCAAGCTCTCTCAACGGGCCTAGCTAGACTACTGGACATCTGTGAAAAATAGCTTTTAAGCTCATCAGATTCCTCCAGTATAAATATTCTGATTCTGATACCCTTGTTGGCTATAATAGCACTCATCCTATCATTTTGGCTGGTACAGTTCTCTACTGTGTTATCACAAAATGTCTAATAATTGCCTTTGTATTTAACAGTATGTGTTGGATTACTGAGTAGATGGGCAGTAGATAAATACATTTCCTTAGGGCATACACTTTTACTTACTTGCACTGTTGTTGTAGGGCACGAGGTGAAATTTCCTAAGCATTTGTATCAGTACAAATTCCTAAACGGGCATAGATGTTACTTTTGGGGCAAGATGGCGCGTATAAAAAACAACAGGTGATGCTGCCACTTTTAACGAGTATTGTTGACATGGATTTATCCGGTTCTGTGCTGTGACGGATACAGTTAATAAATGGCCTCATAATTGCAGTCCCCCCACCAACATCTTCTGAGTTCACTTAACAGGAAACGCACAACAATGTGCGACTACTTGTAATGGCGTTTCGGCGATTGCGGACAATTGGAAATGATGACTGCTTCACTTTTACACTGAACAATTGACGTTTAATCGTGCCTCATCAATCGGAATCGACAAAGACGTCTGCAAATTCTGATTTAGAAAATGAAAACGGAATAGCGTATAATTGATTGGCAAACAAAACTGCAACTGGCCAAAATTTCACAAACACTGTTCTTGTACTATGTATATTTGCTGGATTCGTGATTACTGATGGACCTGTTGAGGTAGCTCAGCGGTAGAGCAAGGAGCTCGCAATCGGAAGGTTGTAAGTTCAAATTGTGGTTTGGGTTAATGCAGCCCATCGTCCATATGGGTGGATAAAATGAATGCCAGTTTTTGGGGTAGTCCCATTAGTGGTTATCTATCGATATACATACAGTCCCCGACTTCTGATCATCCACACATACGAACGAGAACTTGAGAACTGAACCGTGCAACTATTAGGTTCGGCAACTGTACAAATGTGACATATTTCTTTGTATTTCTGAATTTAACACTGCTTCCCTTTTTTTTCAACCATAACACATTTTCTCACACTAACCATATATGCATTTAAATACAGTCCATTATTGTGTTCGGACTTACGAACCATTCGACTTACAGAACTCAGGAACGGAGCTCGTTCGTAAGTCAGGGACTGCTCGTACTTGCCCATGACACACGAATGGGGAATTTCCAACACTAACTCAGGGCTGTAAACACGGGGTGAGCACCAACCTCGTGCTCATTTGAGCAAGGCATCAAAAGTAAAATGTTTGTTTTCTTCATGCCAAGTTTTCAACATAAATTTTAGGACATAAATTGAAGTGATAAAATTCTTGTGCACCCTCAAATAAATCTGTGAAGAGGGGGCCACGTTTTAAAATTTACACAGAAACATGTCTCGAATGTGGTAGGTCACAATGACACGTAATAATACACCCACCTACTTGTGAAGACCCACACAAACTGAGCCCTAACCTGAATATCTCAGAGCAAAAATGTCATATCAGATTGGCAACAATAAAAGCAATCACCAGATGGTTAAATGGCTCATTACAAAACCCTGCATCGCCTCCAGGGTGCATGACGACTATTGGATTATTGACCGCTTTGCAGAAATCGTCGAATCCATCATTACCAGAGTAAATTCATTTTGCATTCATGTGTTTCTGAAGCTGCAAACAACTCAATATTGGTAACACAACTGCACAACGTCAAGCGGCAGCTCTATATTACGAGTTTTTTCTCTGTGGAAGGACAGGCAAAAGGTTTGGGAATTCGATGTACAGCTTGACAACAATGAACATTTGTTCACCGACAAATCACATAATTGTGCAAAATGTTTGATACATTTCACCTGGCGTGCCATTGTTGTGCTAATTATTCGCCAGTAGAACCTTCACGTGTAGACATGTTATTGGAAGTAGGTTGGGACACATGGTCAGGGCCCCCACCACTGAACCAGAAATGTATGCGGGAGATTGTCAATGGGTGCCCCTCCCTTTTAAGTGGACGTGACTGGTGTGAGGATGTTATTCGCATGTTTAGGCCATTGTGTGCTCGGGTTATCGCCAACATTAAAAAAGTGCAAATGCGTGCAACTATTGTACGAAGTGAATATATTTTACCTGTTACAGTGTCTGGCAGGGTGATAAAGCGGCCTGTGCTGATGTCAAGATTGGTGAGTCAGTAGAGGGCTGTCGGAGCGATGGAGTGAGAATGTCTGAGACGCTGCTTGCGAATGAGCAAAACATCGGGCATTGCTGGGCGTTGCGTGTTCTATGCTTTGGTTTTGATAGCCGCATTCGCAATGATGCCTACTTCTCATCCTCCACCTGTGTGATAGGCGGTCACAGCGGCTACACGATGACGTTCAGATGCGGTTCCGAACAGTGTTACATAATTTTCGATTACGAAATACAAAATGAAACTAAATGGTCTCCCACCTTAATAAGACATTTGATTAAAATAAACCAAATTAAACCATTGGTAACGCAACATCTGTAAAAGGATAATTAATAAACAGCGGGATAAAACGCAGTTTCAGATTATTATTTTTATTCCCACAACAATGATTTACATTTACCTCGCAGAATAGCAATGCATTCACGACTCAAGATGCGTCACAGAAATGAAAGCGACATCGGGGTAGGAGTGGGCGGGGTGGTCAGGGCAGGGAGACGCGGGAGAGATGAGAGGGAGCAACACGGCGACATCTCGCGTGATGAAACATCCGGGGCCCTGGACCAACAACAACAACCACCACAACACGGAGCCCTATGGACAGCCGGGACAGCCAGGACATCACTCATTGAGCTATAGAGGGGGGGGGGGGCTGTTCATCAAATGAGTCCCATGGCATCCTCAGGGTGCTGGGGAGCCAGGACAGAAAAATCAAGTTTCATGGCATCCTCTGGATTCCCTTTTTTAAAGAGTCCCAAGGACACCACGAGCAGCACCAACACGCGGCGAGATAGCCGGGAAAGAGCTGGCTGGTGGCAGCGGTGGCGACGGCGGTATGTGGAGAAGAGCTCGGGCGAGGATGACGAGGCAGCGTCAATGGATAGGGGATACGTAAACCAATTTGGGGAGAAAGGGGGGGGGGCAGGGAGGCAGAGGGGACGATCATTGGCAACATCGTGACCAGCGGCTAGAAGCCGGCGTAGTGCCGCGTCAACTCAAGCAGGGGTTGGGGAGTGGGAGACAGGCGCAACGGGAAGATGTTAATTGGCTCAGGGGGCTGCTCCTAAATCTCTTTGCAGAGGTCAGCTCCATTACGCTGCTGACTATTACAGCAATTTAAAATGCAGCCCCTTTTACAACCATACGCAGGAAATTTAGTATAACCGATTGTCTTTGAAAATATAGTCTTGGCAATCGGGTCTGCGATGACTTTCTCAAAGGCCGTCGAGGGATATTTTATGTCTGCAAAAAAACTAATGGCAGGCTTGGAGCTTGTTTCAAGGTTGTCACATTTATCCATGATGAATCCGCATTTGGAAGAGGCAATGGACCTTTCTGTCGTGTAAAATATTGCCGTAACCCTTGCTATGCTCATTTAATCATACTCAATCCTAGTACTTTTGCCCAGATGTTAATATAGGGATACAACGTTAATTTATTATCCCATCAAGCATTCTGCTCAGTTAAATCAGTGTGTGCCATTGTCATATTAGTTTTCATTTTTTGAGCATCTAGTCACCTCTGATTCGCACGGTTGGCTACGTAAGGTGCAAAAGAAGTTCAACATACATTGCATTTGCCAATTGCAGACTTTACTCATGCTATTACACAGCATGCGGTTGGTGACATGACTATTCAATACTATCCCTTTAATACCGACTGAGAAACATTCTATTATGTACTTATTTAGCGTGTTAGATTTTGTTCCAGTTTTCAAACGTGGAATTTTATCCATGACAACGTATTATTGCGTATGGATTAATGCATCGAATTAAATATGTAATTTTAGATTTGTTATCCACTTAATTGTCTATTCAGACGCAGAGTGGATCTCGTCCATTCCTCCTTTAAAGGAATGAAAACAGCAGCAGCGGCGGAGTGTTTACGTTGTGGGTCGATGGTTTGGGATCCGTGACCGCACCACTTGCAGGCCGCGGATTCTTTGATGCGCCATTTGTGACATCATGTGGCCATATCGGCCACACGCCCGGTCCCAATTCGGTTGATGGTCGACCATTGGCGGCGTGGAAAGTTGACAACGCCAAACTTCAACACAACAGGAACACCCCCCATCACTCGCTGAGCTCGGCCAAGGATCGAACCACATTGACAGCTGTGATTGTACTCCCAGAGAGTAACATGACATCTGTAGTGGCACATGAGTGGGTGAATTGTGTAAATTATGATGTTCTCAATAGGCTTAGGGCTGAAATGTTTGTACAAATGAGTGGTACCATGCCCAGAGGGGACCCCTGGGCAGGGTATCAGAAAGCAAATGCTGCTTCGTGTGTTCAGGCGAATGGCTCGCCTTCAACACTGATACAATTGATGGCCAAATGCATGATGGGAATGATATCTTCATAGATATGACTCAAATTGCTCTTCATATCAGAGACGAACCGATGTTACTTTGGCTGTGCGTGAACGTGGCAGTAAATTCGTCTTGCGTTTCAACGTCCAGCTTTAATCGCGGCTGTCGCGGGAGAGATCACCCCAAGCAGGTGAAGCCTTGAGGTCTTCGCCGTCACAAAAGCGAGTGACTGCCGTCCACGTTCCACTGGGACATAACTTTGTTCACAGCGTAAATTCCCGGGACATGCCCAAACAGCACACATCACCTTCCTTGACAACATGCGCCTTCCCTCTGAGCGTGTCTTAGAAATGTCACAAACCTTGACGCTCGCTGTATGTTGTTGTTTATGCAATGCTTTGGGTGGTCAAATGTAGTTTTGTAATTAAAAAAAATAATCTGTGGATTATTCCACGAGTCGACTCCATCGGAAATATGCGAGCGTTATCAATGTCATGAACGCTTACAAAAAATAAATAAAAATTTCATTCCTTCCACTAGCAATAATTTTACTGACACCTAATCGTGTCATCATAATACTATGCCACTGGACCAGCTGCCAACCCTGAAGCTAATTCCTGAGCTCTGCCGACATCACGCAGCCAATTAATTGGGTGCAACAATGGCTCAGCTGCTCAAAGATTACCGCCAGCTAGCCACCCCTCTCCTTCCCCGTTATAGCTGTCTCGTCAGATTTACATCCGTCAAAGTCCGGATGGAACTGCGTTGGATAGCACTGGCTTTGAAAGAAAACATGGACTAGCCCAAAAGTCACGCCACCCAATTAAAATGTGCAAATGTGAAAATGTTATTTCAAACGGTGGGACATTCGGGTGGATTTAAATTAATTACACGAGTAATTGTGGGTTCAGTGAAGGGGGCGTCCTCCTTGAACAGGATGTTCTGCTTGAACAAAGAAAAATATATATAAAAACATGTAAAAATGTCCATGATTAATTCAAAAGGAAGCACAGCCTAAGCGATGTTAAATGTTGCGTCCACCAGGAAAGCGTAGCTGAGAAATGCACAGAGACCACCAATGCAAGTAAGCGGGAATCTGGTAGCGTTTCCCACGACATCAACCCCGGGGATGTGTGCTTACTTGTATGTGAAGTATAGTAAACTACGGCGGGAAACCACTTGACGGGTAGCACACTTTATTGACACTTGTCTTTCCACAATAACACGTGTGGTCACTATTTCTCACGCTACACGTTCCACTCGACACGTGTGGTCACTACAGCTCACGCTACACGTTCCACTCGACACGTGTGGTCACTACAGCTCACGCTACAGGTTCCCCTCGACACGTGTGGTCACTACAGCTCACGCTACACGTTCCCACGACACGTGTGGTCACTATAGCTCACGCTACACGTTCCTGCTACACGCTCACGGGCACTCCAGCCCCGTAGCACCCGTGGAACCTACAGACCCACCCCAGCCTGGCCGTGGGTCACGACCTCTGGGTCCCGCTGCCCGGCCCTCACACGGACGTCCGGCCCCGGGTCCCAAGGTCCCGCCTCTGAGCCACACAGGGTCCCGGTCCTTACAAGGACAGCGGGACTAGGTGTCTCAGGGCCCTATCTCTTCCTCCTCCGTCTTCTGTCTTCACTGGTCACCCACCCCCCCGCGCGCCTGCGCGCACCGCCTTATATAGCCTCCGCTCCCAGGAGACGGAGCCTATGTGGACCGCGACGTGAGCACCCACCTTAGTTGACCAATCACCACGCGCTGCCACACGATCCCTTCGCTGTCAGCGCGCGTCACCGAAACACAGCCAATCACCGCCTCATAACCCATGACCCCACGCTGACCTATGATCCTTCACTGTCAGCGCGCGTCATCAACACACACAGCCAATCACCACGCGCTACCACACGATCTTTACCCCCAGCGCGTATCACCACTACATATGCAAACCTAGAATAATTGGAGTGCGTAATATTAATTCAGTGTACGCGTAGTACGAGCAACGCTGCCGATGATGTTATTTTTAATTTAGAGTAGATGTTGCACACTCGAAATGAAGGACGTGGGCAAGTGCTCCAAATCGAGGGCAAGCACATTTATTGTGGTTAATATGAATCTTGTGAAGAACAGCACCGTCACTCTGTAAAATGCAACATCACGTGTGTTACAACCAGCATTGCTCCCGAGTCGCCATTAACCACGTGCGGTTATTCATGAACAGTTTTCTCTTAAACCCAATTCTACTACTGATAAACCATCTTTGTCTTTGATAATCACATTTGCACATCACTATTCGAATATTCCTTTAATACTAAGCTGTATGTCTATCTATACCATCCACTTATATCGGTATCTTACACCCATTAAATGTACTGTATGTGTACAGTATACGTACTGAATATCACCATTGTACAGCTTACTACTTTACATGTGTTCTATTCTCAATAGCATTGCAAGTAGTGATATTCTGGGTACATGGGCATGGTTATAGACTAAACAGTATTAGAGTTAGAGAATTACAATGACAGTAGGTAATTACAGTGTGTCATCCCTTTACCATGCACAGTGCTAAAACCCCTCTAAATGCATATATCACAAACGAACAATTCAAAGCCAAGCTTAACGTCTAGAATAAATCTAGAAGAAGTCTAGAACATTTATATAACGATCAAAAACAACCTTTGGGTCCTTTACCTGTAAAATGCAAAAGCACGTGTGTTACAACCAGCATTGCTCCCGAGTTGCCATTAACCATGTGACTGGTATATCCGCACGGTCATTCAATAACCCTGCCAGCCACCTACAGGCCCGACTCAGTCATCACATGCTGCTGTACACACATGTATTGATGCACTGCACAGCACATCAGGACTTTCACAGAACCACACTTTACTCCCTTGCTGCACAAGGATATAATTAAAAGAGTGATCCATTCCTAATGTGCCACACTCTCCCCCACACATTGAGTGTCGTCTCGACACTCCACCTTTCTCCTTGCAAACATTTAGCAGTCTTTTTCCTTAAACTGGTCATGAAAGGAGTTTATGAAATCGTGAAAACAATTTATCTAGGGATCATATCCCTTCCAAGATAGCGCCACTCCAGAAGCTCTCTATTTTGAGTTCCAACTCTTTGTGCACGAAGAGATAGGAGCCCAAGCATTGTATTATGCTTTTGTAATTACCAGACAATCTGGTATTATTAAACCATGCTTCACATTCTACTGACCAGAAATGGTTAGGATTCTTTTCCCAGTACCTGTAAAGATAAAATCCTTTACAGCTTGTCAATGCCATGTTGAATTTACCTCTTAGGTACTTACTTATCGACCTACCAACATACTTGACACCTTTCCTCACCATTTTTTTCTCATCTTAGGCAATGACCCCTTCTTAACATATTAAACACAACACTAACAAACAAAAACATCTTAAACAACTGTAATAAAGGTCGTGGAAGCGACTTCTGGAATCAGGGTCTTTATTTGTCTTCAGTTCACAACTCTCTTCATATAAATTTCTCTGCTGTCTTACTACTTCACGCTGTTAACAGACAGCGTGAGAGGGAGAGAGAGACTCTTGCTGCCACGTGGCAGGCCTGGAACCCCGCTCCTGCGTGGCCTCACCCTTTGTTCGCTCCAGATCTGACCACTTGTTGCCCGTCTCCACCCCTTTTAATATCCGGGTCACGTGGTACCTTTCCACCAGTCCTGGTTAACCTCCATGGAATCTTCCAGATTCCATCATACGATCCCAGGACCATGCCCCTGACTCGTCCCCCCATTGGCTGTGGCTAAAGCCAGCAGATCCAATCATCTCCTCCCAGATGTCACCTTCCCATTACGTCAGGGCCACGCCCCTATACCTCTCCTCATTGGCTATGGGCCAGGACCGGTAGAGCCAATCATCGTAACGAGGTGTGATCAATCAACCACCCGGATATACCCTCACATTACATCACCCTCCCCCCCCCCGGTGTTAAAAAGTCAGCCGACTCGGCTGGGAAAAAGAGTGACGGCCCGAATCCTGTGCATAACATTTTAGGGCGTCCATGACGCATAACATGGTAAAAGGAGTAGGGCGCCAACAACGCGCAGAGGAATTAAAACATTACAGACATAAAAATAACCGACATACATTAGGGCGCCCCTGTGACAGAGCATGGCCAAAAGGGTGAGGTTAAATCGTTCCACCATACCATCCGTTTGCGGATGGTAAGGGGAAGTGCGAATTTTTTTTGTACCCAAGGCAGAGCACACGTCTCTGAGCAATTTAGAGGAGAAGTTACATCCTTGATCCGTGTGCAACCCTTCAGGCGCTCCCTTATCCATGACGTACCCATTCAAGAAAGCCTCGGTGATGGATGAGGCCGTTTGGTCAGGTAGAGGCCAGGCCATAGGCCAATGAGAAAAATATTCGACCCCGAACAAAAGGTATTTATTGCCCCTAGCCGATGGAGGGAACGGGCCCAGGATATCCAGAGCAACCAGCTCATTAATACGGGACACCTCGATCGATTGCAGGGTCAGGACATAATTTTGACGTGGTGGTTTCCGCCTCGCACAATCATGGCATGACCGGATAAAGCTGGTGACATCCGCTGTCATGCCTGGCCAAAAGAAATCTTGCTGCATCGCGGCCAATGTTTTCTGCACGCCAAGATGCATCAGCTTGTCGTCGTGCAGCACGCGGATCAGATCATGGCGAAGGGACGACGGCACAACCAGGCGTGAACGGTCTGATAACCCATCCGTACACATTAGTAATCCCGCCTGGCCCCGAAACAACTGCCACTTCCATCCTGCCAAATATGATCTCGGTTTCCCGACCAGATCCCGCAGTGGAGTCAAAGAGGCATAAGCCTTTTGCTCGCATAGCCACACCGAGTGCGGCAAATGCAGCGTACTGTCGACCCCAACGGGTATATACTGGCCTTCTTCCTTTGACATCATCCCCATGACTGGACAGGGCGGGGTAGGTAGTGCTGCACAGTGGTGCGTACCCATCAGACAGGTGCAGGGAGGGGTTGAGGGCAACCTAGAGAGAGCGTCCACATTGCCATGGCGAGTACCCTTGCGGTACGTGATCTCGAAGAAAAACTCCTGCAGCAATTCCAACCATCGAGCCAATTGACCGGACGGTTGATCAAATTTCAATGAATATTGCAAGGCAGCATGGTCAGTGCGCACGAGGAATTTCCTTCCATACAGGTATGGCCGGTACTGGCGAACAAAATGGACGATTGCCAGCAATTCCCGTCGCGTCACACAATAGCGCGTCTCGGCAGGAGACAGAACCCTGCTGCCGTATGCCACCACTCGCTCGACCCCGTCTTTCCGTTGTGACAAAACGGCCCCTAGGCCGATGTCACTAGCATCTGTGTCACGGATGAACGGCTGGGAAAAGTCTGGGTAGTCGAGTGTCGGAGTGGTGGCCAGGCGATACCGGAGAGACTTAAAAGCGCGCTCCTCTTCCGGGCCCCATTTAAATATCTGATTATTTTCTGTCAGAACATGCAGAGGCTTAGCCAGTGTCGCGAAATTCTTAACAAATCGGCGACAGTAGGATGCGAACCCTATGAACCGCCGTATGTCGCCCACTGAAGTGGGCGTGGGCCATTCCCGGACACAAGACGTTTTCTGAGGGTCCGTGGACACACCGTCAGAGCTGACGATGTGTCCAAGGTAACGGACAGAACGTTTCAAAAGGTGGCACTTCTTCGGTTTAAATTTGAGGTCAGCTGATCGCATCCTCTGAAAGACAGCCTCCAGCCGTTGGAGGTGTTCTTCGAAGGTGCGACTGAATACAATGATATCGTCCAAATATATGAGGCACGTTTCCCACTGCAGCCCCGTTAGCACCAGTTCCATCAGACGTTGGAACGTCGCCGGTGCTGCATTCAAGCCCATGGGTAGGCGGTTAAACTCAAAGAGGCCCTGCGGCGTGCGGAACGCCGTTTTCGGTCTGGACGTGTCATCGAGGGGAAGCTGCCAAAAACCAGACGACAGGTCGAGGGTTGAGAAAAAATTTGCCCCCAACAAGGCGTCTGCCACGGATATCTTATTCAATCGGCGGAAGTCTACACAAAACCTTGTCCCGCCATTGGCGCACCCCAAGGACTATTGGACAGCGAAATGATATCGGCCGCCAACATGTCGTTCACCGCGCCACGCGCGTGTTCCCTTTCTGCAGGGCTCATGCGATGCGGGTGCATACAAATTGGTCCCGCCGCACCGGTGTCAATATGGTGCGACAAGAGCGAGGTATGGCCCAAATCCAAATCAATTCTTCTGAAAACGTCAGTGTATTCCGACAATAGTGAATTGCAAGGCGCTCCGCTGCGTGGCTGATGAGGACGTATTTTCACGGCACAATTCGGTGATCCATCGATCGTCCAAACAATCGGGTTGTGGCACGCCAGCGGCAATTTTTGGGGGTTAGTCGCCCTCAAAGCTGATGAAATCGGTAGTGGTGTGAGCCAATACCGAACCAGCCGGAACGACCACCCGGTCCGGGCCCCCATTCAACACCTGTATGAACGGGGCCTGCCTAGGCCGAACGATAGTTTGAGCCACCACAAGTGAAAATGATTTAGCCACGGAGTTTGACGGGGACAACAACACACCCGCCGCATTGTCCATGGCCTCCAACCGCTTTCGGTAATGCAGCGGGATAACCATTTGTGTACACGATGGTATTTCTACCGTGACAGCAACAATCGCGTTAACAGTGTTTCCTGGGGGCGACCGGCCCAACACGGATGGCAAGAAAGACATTCTACGGCCCCCTGGCATTTCCAAGCAACCTTGATCGACGAGTATTTTAACGGGCATCCGACGAAGGAAATCAGTGCCCAATAAGCATGGGACGGCCAACGAACGCGAGATCAAAACTGGTCCCGACGTGGTGATATTCCCTATAACAATGCGTACATCCACTCATCCCAAAATACCCATGCTACCCCCATTCGTAGCAATGCATGTGTAGGGGTGTTAAGGGGTGTTAAGGGGGAGCTGACAATCACACACGGGTGTCAGCTCCCACACGCTACACGGGTGTCGACACCCATGTCGGCAAACGGTTTATGCTGGGATACCCCACTGCCCCACCCCTCGGGGGGGATTGCTATAAAAGGCGGGGAGCCGGAGGGCTCGATGTCTTAGTGTGTAAGCTTTAACCAGTGAAGAAAGAAAACCAGCAGATATGCCCTGAAACTCCCCTGGCTCGCCGTCCTTGTCAGGGCCGAGCAGGTAAAGCCAGCGGCGTGGCCCTAAGAGCCTCAGAGCCGACGCTCTTGTAAGAGCCGGTCTGATGGTTAGAGGTGACAGGATCTGTGCTGAAACCAGGGCCAGATCGGTTAGCCTCCCCTAGGACCCAGTTGAGGAACTGGGCCGGGGAAAGCTGGGTATAGGGCTAGTGGGAGATCCCTGTAGCACGGGTGAAGGGGCCGCTACCCCTTCCAGTATTGTATTCTTGCCCGGGTGTTAAATAAATAAGTGTGCCTCCGACTACGTCGTCTCCATCTGATTTGAACCCACTACATTTGGCGTCAGAAGTGGTCTTCACAAAATGGACACAAGACGAACGGCTCGTGCACAAGGATCCGCAGAAGGGGACACCTTGGCTGACTGGGAGCCTGAACCCGTCGCGGACGGGACAGCGCAACTTCTACCGGGTCCACCACCTCCACAGCCGCCGGACGGGTGGGGACCGTCGGCTGATGGGCTGTGGATGGTCCACTCTCGCCTGGCGGAGCTACTTTACGCCGCGGCCACCACGCTCGAAGGAATCACTCGCCTGGAGCTGGGAAGAGCGGCACGGCGGGACGACGGACAGCGCTCAACTCCAGTTCCCGCCACGTCGCCGGAGCGGCAACTTGATTTTGCCGCCATATCTACAGTGGGTGCTGCGGGCGGGGCCCGGGCACATCAGGAGGAGGATGCTGACCAACCAGAGGGCGCTGCGTCATCAACAGGGGCTGCTCGCTGCTGCCTCCGCGCAGCAGCCGCCACTTCATCAACGGCGGCTGACTGTGGTGTGTGTCAAGCACTGGCCAGCGCTTCACCAGCGGTGCGACTGTCGAAGGCACCCGCCATTGCTCCCAACACTGTACAAGAAAGCGGGAATGGCGATCAGCGGGACGCATCGGCGGCATCCACATTCCAGCAGCGTCTGCTGGTTCTCAAATAATTATTATCGAACGGCGGCGACTGGGCTGCATTCGAGTGACGTTTCCTGGCTCACCAGGAGATGTCAGGGTGGACAAATGAAGAGGCGTTGCGAGCACTCCTGGCGATGCTAGACAGCGACGCCCTTGCCACCCTCACTGCGACGCCGAAGTCGGCGCGCGCTACGCTGAAATCGGCACTCCGACTCCTGGCCACGGTCTACGGGCCATCATCTGACTGCAGACAGCTATTCTAGAAGCGACGAAAGGGCGCAAAGGAATCGCTCCTTGCTTACCGCACGCTCTCTTGGCCCTGGTGAAAGTGGCTTTTCCACAAATGGATGAAGAAGGAGTGGACGCTATGGTAGCAGAGAAGATTTTGCTGCTGGCTGAGAACCTGAACATCGTCATCATTGCACAAGACGAAGCAGACATGTGTTCTCTGCGGGATGCAAAGCACATCCATGCCAATCTACTGTCCCAGCATCGTAAGGCGAACAAGTCGGCCGCCGGGCACTCCGTGGCTGCGACCGCCCCCGCACCGGAGGAGGTTTTTGCTACGGGTCGCCCTGCAGAATGGAGGTCCAGCGAACGTCCAGCTCGGGACGTGCCGAGCCACCAGGATCACCCCAAGCCGGCCGGGGCGCTCACCCGGTGCTACAACTGTGGCCTCCGGGGCCAGGTAGCTTCTGGATGCCGGGCTCCTCGGCAGCGCGGTGCAGGACCTCGGCCGGACGATGCTCCTCTTCCCAAGGCTCCACAGCGAAATCTGGCAAGTCGTGGCACCACACATGTTCAGCCCACATACGCATCTGTCACTCATTTACGCAATGCAATGGAGGGGTTCCGCAATTTGGGTGGTGGTGGGTCGAACCGCGGCGCGATGGGGAGGGTGCTCCAACTGGGACAGAGGTCCGCGCTGGCTAACTGAATTGTAGCCGCTTCGGCGGGGTCGTCGGTTTTTGCCGGCCATATTGACGGTGCGGGTTCTAGTTGATACGGGAGCATCGGCAACAATTGTGTCCGAATTGATTTACAACATTCTTCCCGTTAAAAGTCGCCCTTTGCTTCCGGTCGATGTTCCATGTTTTGCTACCAACGGGGGCTCGTTGGGTATAATTGTACAGATTCGGGCACAAATTTGCATTGGAGACATTAAATTATCCGGGCCGGTGTTAGTCTCGTCCTCTCTGGCTGTCCAATGCCTGTTGGGGATGGACTTTTTGGCTAAAATGCCGATTAGGATATTGATCGACCAGGGTTGTAT
Organism: Lampetra fluviatilis; assembly: GCF_964198595.1. NCBI lineage: Eukaryota > Metazoa > Chordata > Hyperoartia > Petromyzontiformes > Petromyzontidae > Lampetra > Lampetra fluviatilis. Next base: position 1,100,510 of record NC_136293.1, on the reverse strand, counting down.
TGAACTCCCTTCGGGCCGACGTATGCTATTCCTATCCTCCCCCTATACTTTGTGTACGGCCTGTGCGATGGTACAGGCGCTCGTTACGCAAACAGTACGTGTTCCACCGGGGTCTCAGATGCTCGTGCCTCTTAGGTTGCATAGACCCTTCGCTAAAAGGGTTTTGGATCGCGGTGTTTTGTTGGGACCGTCTAGGGCAGCGGTGACTGGGCCGGATTTGATAGCTGCCCAGACGATTGTTGGTGGGAACAAAGAGCCGTTCATTGCGGTTCTTAATGTCGGGCTGCGGACGGCTGTGGTTCCCCAAGGAACCGTGCTTGCACAGGCAACGCCGGTACCTTGTGAGGAACCAGTCATTGGGCAGGTGACCACCGCTCCTCCGCCACAGACGCATTCGGACCGCGATGAGAGTTGGCTAAATGCGCTTTGTGCAGAATCAACTGAGCTGTCCGACTCACAGCTTGCCAAATTGCGAACCCTTTTGCGCGATTTTTCTGATGTTTTTCGTCAGCAAAAATACGACATTGGCTGTAGGAAATTGCTGCGACACCATATTGACACAGGTGAAAATGCACCGATCCGCCAAAATCCCTTTCGGTTGAGTCCCGCCGAAAAGGACCATGTCAAATCGGCTGTGGATGACATGCTAGCTGCGGACAATATATCTCCTTCCACCAGCCCTTGGGGTGCACCCATCGTGTTAGTCAAAAAGCACGATGGGTCTATGAGATTCTGTGTTGATTTCCGTCGCCTGAACAAAATCTCGGTGGCCGATGCGTACCCGCTTCCTCAAATGGATGAATCCCTTGATACCCTGGCTGGAGCACGATTTTTCTCCACGTTGGATTTGCTGTCGGGGTTCTGGCAGCTCCCTCTGGATGATGAATCGAAGCCGAAGACAGCTTTTCTAACGCCGCACGGAATATTCCAATTCAACCGCTTGCCGATGGGGCTCCACTCAGCTCCGGCAACTTTCCAGCGCTTGATAGAATTGGTTCTTGCTGGTGCAATGGGATGTTTGCCTGATCTACCTGGACGATGTCATTGTCTTCAGTCACACATTCGAGGAACACCTTCAAAGGTAGTGGGCCGTTTTTCTTAAGATGCGCACTGCAAATTAGAAATTTAAACCACAGAAGTGTCACTCGCTCCGTGATTCGGTGCGGTATTTGGGTCACATTGTCGGTCGGTCAGGGATTTCCACTGATCCCGCCAAAACACAGTGTGTCAGCTCCTGGCCCACCCCACCTCGGTGGGGGAGGTCAGGAGTTTCATCGGATTCGCCTCGTATTATCGGCGGTTTGTCGCAGACTTCGTGACGATCGCTAAGCCTTTGCATGCTTTGATGGCGAAGGGGGTGAAATTTCACTGGGGCCGGGAGGAGGAGGCCGCTTTTCACTCCCTTCGAGACGCCCTAGTGGGGGCCCCGCCATTGAATTACCCCGACTTTTCAAAACCCTTCTTGCTCGATACAGACGCAAGCAACACGGGCATTGGTGGTGTGCTTTCCCAGGTAGTTGAGGGCGTAGAGCGCGTGGTGGCATATGGCAGTAGAGCTTTTTCTCCGGCGGAGCAGAGATACTGTGTTACCCGTCGTGAACTATTGGCGATTGTTTTTTTTCATTCAACAATATCGCCCATATCTGTACGGCTGGCACTTCACCGTCCGCACAGATCATGCGGCGTTATAGTACGCCTTGCGGGTTCAACAGCCTTCGGGACAATTGTCTCAATGGCTGGAGATCCTTCAAGACTTTGATTTCGAGACCATATATCACAAGGGTATTCACCACACTAACGTGGATGCTCTGTCGCACTTGCCGTCCACTTCAGATTGCGCTTGCCTCCTGAGTTCGGGGCGTTGTAGACCTCCGAATGAGAGCCCTGATTTGGTTCTTGCTGCCACCGCTGATGTACCTGTGATTGCGGGTCCTATTGAGCAAGAAGGGAGGGATTCCTTGCTGGGGTTGACCGTTGCGGAGTGGGGACGCCTCCAGATGGAGTATGCCTCCCTCCTGGGGTTGCGGCGTCGCGTTGGGGGGTCTGTTCCGGCTGCAACGGAGGTTGACTCATGGGGGCTGCACCAGGGTCTCCTGATGCATTGGGACGGAAAGACCTGTCGCCACAGGCTGGTGGTTGCCTTGCACACTGAGGGGTAGAGCTGTATGGGCTGCTCACGAGCGGCTCCTGCACCTGGGGACTCACAAGACCCTTGCCATGTTCCAGCTGAATTTCTTTTGGCCGGGCATGGCAAGGGATGTGGATGATCTCCTCAAGTCCTGCACTCAGTGTGCGCAACGGAAGCAACCGGCAAAGGAGTCCAACCCACCGCTGCAATCTATCTCTGTTACTCAGGTTAACGAAATCATCGCACTTGACATTCCGGGTCCATTCCCTCCTACGCCTAGGGGTAATAAGTACCTATTGGTTGGCATTGAATATTTCAAGAGATGGCCTATGGCTTGGCCCCTCGTCAACCAGTCGGCAGCAGCCATCGCTGAGGCCTTTGTCCAGGGCTATGTCCTCGACAAGGGCACTCCGGAGCGGCTGCTGACCGACCAAGGGAAAAACGTCTCTGGTAACCTGCTGCACAAGGTGTGCGAGCTCCTGGGTACGAAGAAAATTTGTACCTTCCCATATCACCCACAAACTGATGGGATGGTGGAGCGGCTACATAGGACCATCACGGCCATGTTGTCCCACCAAGTGACGGAATCCCAGACCGATTGGGACCTTCATATCTCGGGGGTTTTGGCGGCCTATAGGATGGCTCTCTAAATTGGCAGAGGCTCGGGAGGCGGCCATCCAGAATTCGGACTTCCGCCAAAAGGCGAATGAACGGCTCAAACTGCGCCAGGTACATAAACACCAATGGAAGCTGGGTGACAAGGCGTGGTTGCACTCTCCTCAGGTTCCGCTGGCAACCTGTTGTGGCCATGGAGAGGGCCCGTGGAAGTGGTGCAGGTCTTGCGGCCCCAATGTGTCCGTATTCAGTGGGGGAAGCATCGTTGGTTCGTGCACCCCTCGCGGTTGAAGCCGTTCGTTGCCCCACATGTTCCTTCCCCACACATACATGGCCAAACATGTGAGGTGCCCACTGACTTCCGGAGGCCACCTTTGCCGCATGCGCCTGATCGTCCACTGACTCTTCCACTTCCAGGTGTACCGGGACTGACACACTCTCGACCACTAGCCCCTCTCGGGGGGGTCAGGGGTTGCTCGTCCGGGAAGCCGGACGCTCCCGCACCCGAACTGATGCCACCCACCACCGGGCCGACGGGTCCTGCCCCTTGTGACGGGCCCGCTGCAAGGACACGCGCTAAAACGCGCCGACTCTTGTGATGCTGCCCTCTTGTGCGGGCCTTACTGCGGCCACAGGAGGATCAGTTCGGGATGGGAGGGCGTGTATTGTACATATGTTGTTTTAAATGGGATGGGGGAATTATAGTGGGAGTGCATCGGTTTTTGTTGTCATTGTTCCTGTTGTTGTTACTATTGAGAGGCACACGGGGTTTTGGGGGGGGGTTTCCATCCTTTATTGTTGAATTATGTTGCAGCTGGGACGGCTGTGGGCTGTACAGGGGGGGGGGGGGGGGGTGATGTAGGGGTGTTAAGGGGTGTTAAGGGGGAGCTGACAAACACACACGGGTGTCAGCTCCTACACGCTACACGGGTGTCTACACCAACGTCCGCAAACGGTTTATGCTGGGATCCCCCACAGCCCCACCCCTCGGAAGGGATTGCTATAAAAGGTGGGGAGCCGGAGGGCTCGAGGTCTTAGTGTGTACGCTTTAACCAGTGTAGAAAGAAGACCAGCAGATAGGCCCTGGAACTCCCCTGGCTCGCCGTCCTTGTCAGAGCCGAGCAGGGAAAGCCAGCGGCGCGTCCCTAAGAGCCTCAGAGCCGACGTTCTTGTAAGAGCCGGTCTGATGGTTAAAGAGAACCAGGGCCAGATCGGTTAGCCTCCCCTAGGACCCAGTGGAGGAACTTGGCCGAGGATAGCTGGGGATAGGGCTAGTGGGAGATCACTGTAGCACGGGTGAAGGGGCCGCTACCCCTTCCAGTATTGTATTCTTGCCCGGGTGTTAAATAAATAAGTGTGCCTCCGACTACGTCGTCTCCGTCTGATTTGAACCCACTACACATGCATTGTTAGCCGGTCGGATCCGCGATGTAGGGATGGACAGGAGATGAAAAATAACATCAGAAATGATGGTTGCAGACGTTTCGGTATCAATCAAAATACGGACATCGATCCCATCGATAGTACCCCGTACCGTCGAGGACCCCGACGCGGCTGCCACCACCCTTCGAGACAATTTTTTCCATTGTGTAACCGAGTGTGGCATCGACCCAGGTGAACCACAATTTCCCTCAAGAGTGCAAACATGGGCGCGAGTGGATGCGTGATGTTGTATGTGTCGGGTTATGAAATTTTGATGAAAATAATAAAAATTAATAATTTTCCGAAAAATGCGCAAATCGCATTAATTATGTTAATGTGTATTAACATGCATAAATTATGATGGTGTGAGTAATTATATGCATAAATTATGATAATGCATGTAATTATATGCATAAATTATGATAATCACGGAGATAATCGTAGTAATTTATGCGGATGCTTGCGATTATGTTAATGTGTGCAGTTATGATAATTAGGCTCAGCTTCGTTTATCCAGTGTTATATCAATCAGGATAACACGATTATCATCGATTAACGTTTACCGATTATCCTAGTGTGTGTTATGATATTTAAGTCACCAGTTCAGATCTCATCACAGGATACAGTTATCAAAAATAAGATAGTTTTGCATGGACTTGGAAAGAAGCACTCGAACAGTTGGTGTTAAGCAATTTTATTCTAACAAGCATGTGACATTCTATCATGCAGGTCAAACATGCGTCAATAATTCATGAATAACCAAACTCTTATGCATTTGCGATACTACGCATTTGACTAAAATGAATGAATAAACACTTATGCATTTGCGAGAACAACTCAAAACTCTTATGCATTTAACGAACTGAATGACTAAAACCCTCCTAACAACCAGGCATCTCATTAGTTCGTTTTTGTATCGATCACAATCGGCGACAGGCCGAGTTTGAAAACAAGCATGACACACTTCATTTTGCGGTAATAAAAACTTATTGTATCCCAGAGGCGAAAGTATATGTCAATAGATTCATCGGCAAGTATAAATCCTTTAAAACGGAATGTTTGATATAGTGGTGGGTGAGGGCGTGTTCGTGTGGGAGAGCGAATCTGGCTCTGTTTTAATTAATTCTTCGGCGAGACTCTATGACAAAGGAAACTGGTTTGATAAGATTTCCTCTGTGTTTCCTTGAGTCTGTATGTGGGGAGCGATATGACCTCTCTCGGCTGTCGGTGCGAGCTGTAGCCGAGACTTTCTCCGCTGTGAGGTGAGCGGCGGCGCTCGTACGGAAGGCTTTGACTCTCTTTCTCCACGGCGGGATGACGAGTCGGTTTTGGGTTGACGCTGGTCGATCTGGGCGTCGCTCGGTGTCGCTCGTTGTCGCTCGTAGGCGCACGGTGGCGCACGGTGGCGCACGGTGGCGCACGGTGGCGCACGGTGGCGCACGGTGGCGCACGGTGGCGCTCGGTGGCGCAGCTCTGCTGGCGCTGGGTGGCGCTCGGTGGCGCTCGCTTGGCGATCTCCGCCTTTCTTGCGGGTTGTTCGCTGGTCGTCACTCTGACGAGGAGCGATGCTTCGTTCGTGGCAGGGTGGACGTTGGCGTCTTTGTTGGCTTCGCTCGCAGCTCGGCGACTCAGGGTAGCGATTCTTCTCAGTTGGTGCAGACCTCGGCTTGTAGCGGCACGTCGCTAACTCGCGAACCTCGTCATTCTGGATGACGAAAACTTCTTGACGATCTGTGGTGGAGTCGAAGCCCTGGCGACGAGATGGGGCTCAGAGCCCTGGCGATCTGTGGTGGGGCCCGTGGCCCGGATGATCTGTGTTGAAGCCGGAGCCCTTGACGAGGTGGCTCAGAGCCCCTGGCGATATATGGTGGGGCCCGTGGCCCGGATGATCTGCTGGGGCCCGTGGCCCGGACGACGTGTGCTCAGAGCCCCTGGCGATATATTTTGGATGGATTTTCTTTCGGTTTATATTGAGAAAATCCACTCAGTTTCCCGAGTTGTTCAAAGTCTGTCATAAAACCTTCCTGTGGGTGGGACCATCTGCATCCGTGTGTGTGTGTGTCGTGTGCGTGTCCGTCCGTGTGTTTCGCGTGCGTGTTTGTCCGTGTGTTTATTAGCTTTGAAGACACAGCTGTGTGTCGTTCTGGAAGGGGGGGGGGTGGGGGCCTCGTGACGGCGCCACCGAAGTTATCCATTAGCCAGACCGATGATTCGCGTCGAGTTATATATATATATAAAAGAAATATTCGAATCCATGTTTTTGTTACTGAATAATATTTGTCGCGAAAACCTACGCGTTAAGCGAGCTTAATTATTCCCTCCCTTGCTCGGGATCATATCTTTTGTCTCACACAGCTTAAGTTGTTTTGGTTTGGAAGTTGAAATGCGACTTATTTCCATTATGCCCCAGTTATGCAGAAATCGTGTTCCCGATGTTTCATCGTGACCCGATCTCTCATGGAAATGTTATTTCCTTGCGTGTGCAATTTTTGCTGTCCGTGTTGTGGGAAGACAAAGACGGTTGTTTCCACGGTGGAAGCACCCGGCGCATGCGCTTATTTATTTATTTATTTCCGAGAGCGTGTTAATTTTCTTTGAGCCATTGCCCCCTTTATGGGTGTCATTTACCTCGCTTTTGTGCCTGCGTGTGGAGATCCTCTCGGAAAGACAAAGACGGTCGTGTTGCTCGCTTCCCATGGGTGTTGTGTTTGGTTAATTTTGAGAGCCTTATCCGCCCTTGATTCCTCTTCTTCTTTAATTCCGTACTTATTATTTGACTTCTTGTGATTATTTAATCTGCTATCCCGGCTAGGAATTTTGTTTTGGACCCCCAAGTCATAATTATTCTTTGGTGCTTCGGCCCGGCCGCGTAGGAATTATTTAAGGTAAATAATGTCCGTATTTAATTAACAATTGATGAATCGCGACTCTGGTTTTCAATTGGAGTGAGGATGGATACTGTTTGCTTAATATTCATGGCTAAGTTGGTACTTGTGCATCTAACATGGTTCAAAGACCCGTATGTGCTTTTTTATCGTCAATGTTGTTTCCTTTGTTAAGAATATAATTATATATTCCTACGTGGTGCCCGGCCCTGCACGGTTTCTTTTCGAGAGGGTGTCATTCCAACCCCCCGCCTGCCATTCCCCCCTCCCTTGTTCCTCCTGTGTGAAATTCGGGGAGTTTTTATGATCTTGATTACCCTTCTTTCATGCCCTCTTTCCTTTGAAATGAGGTGTGCGCACATCTGTGGGAGTGTGGGGGCGTGTCCGTTCTCACGTTGCCCCGTGTCTATTAAAAAAAAACGATATTTTATATGTTGGCAGAATAATTCTAAAAAAAATATTAACAAATAATATAAAAAAATAAATAAAAAGGGGGCGTATACACAACAGTGAGGTGTCAAGACCTGCCGGGTGTCCGATGTGTGCCAACTTGCCCGAGGGTGCCGTGGATCCGCGTCCGGTGAAGGAGATGGAAGTCGGCCCGACAGGAGCTGAGGAGGTTGGAGTCGGCACCGACAATCCCGGGCGAAATGGCCTCGTCGGCCACACTTGAAACATGTGGCCGCCGCCCGGCGGTCGGTCGCCCCGGTCCCCGCTCGTGGACATCCGGCCCCGTCGCGCTGCTCGTGCAGCCAGCGTTTCGGAACCCAGCGAGGAGCGGCGGCAATCACCTCGTCGTCGCTGGAGTCGTTAGAGACGTGGACGACACAACGTGGAGTCCATCCCAACGGTGGCCCGTCTATCTCAGGATCTCCCGTCCATGCCGCCATCTGGTCCCAGCATTTGGATATGGGAAATGCAGGTTTGTGTAGTACTAATCACATACCTGCATTTCCCATATCCCCTCCCTTTGATGCTGCTATTCCTGCATAATGCACGGGCATAAGTGGTACTGGTCGCATACCTGAATTTCCCATGGGTATGCTAGATTCCTCTTGATATGCGAATTCATTTGTCGGGGCGCTCTTCCCCTTCCAACCCAGCTTAAATATACGCTGCCAAGCCTGGTGGTGTTCATTCAGACGCTGTCTTTCTGACAGACCTGTTCTTCACCTGAGGACGGCTGCTTGCGTTGTGGCCGAAACGTCGTGAGAATTATTTTATTATGTTTTATTTTTATTATTTTATTACTTCCCTTCTACGTGACTTTACCGAAAGAACCAAGAAGATGAACTCTCTTCATATAAATTCCACTACTGTCTTACTCCTTCACGCTGTTAACAGACAGCGTGAGAGGGAGAGAGAGAGAGAGACTCTTGCTGCCACGTGGCAGGCCTGGACCCCCGCTCCTGCATGGCCTCACCCTTCGTTCGTTCCAGATCTGACCAGGTGTTGCCCGTCTCCACCCCTTTTAATACCCGGGTCACGTGGTACCTTTTCACCAGTCCTGCTTAACCTCCATGGAATCTTACAGATTCCATCGTACGATCCCAGGACCACGCCCCTGACTCGTCCCCCCATTGGCTGTGGCTAAAGCCAGCAGATCCAATCATCTCCTCCCAGATGTCACCTTCCCATTACGTCAGGGCCATGCCCCTAGACCTCTCTCCATTGGCTATGGGCCAGGACCGGTAGAGCCAATCATCGTAACGAGGTGTGATCAATCAACCACCCGGATATACCCTCACATTACACATACAGTACATATAATGGGTGTAAGATACCAATATAAATGGATGGTATAGATAGACATACAGCTTAGGATTAAAGGAATATTCGAATAGTGATGTGCAAATGTGATTATCAGTAGTAGAATTGGGTTGAAGAGAAAACTGTTAATGAATAACCGCACGTGTAAACCAGCCACATGGTTAATGGCGACTCGGGAGCAATGTTGGTTGTAACACACGTGATGTTGCATTTTACAGAGTGACGGTGCTGTTCTTCACAAGATTAATATTAACCACAATAAATGTGCTTGCCCTCGATTTGGAGCACTTGCCCACGTCCTTCATTTCGAATGTGCAACATATTTTGACGAGCCTGCCAGGAGAGTTTCCCAGAGTTCACTGACGGGGATAAACTCTTCCAATGAGACGGACCAAGCAATTGTAAAGGCAGAATATATAAAGATATTCGTACAAGGATCTGAAAGGTCTTTACATCATGGCACTGGCACAGCTACAGGACAAGGCCAGTCCTGCTTTGGATCAGCTGCAGAAAGCCCAGCTCATGGAAACATGCAGATATTTGAAGTGTTTCAATGATGATGAGACTGGTGAAGATAAAAGCAGACGGGTTTTGATTCGTATGGCAGAAAGAGTACTTGATGAAGTTGAAGACCAAGAAGAAGATGATGAGGCCTGTGCATATGTTCAAAACCTGCTGTCTTTCATTGAAACAATACAGCAGAAAGACAAAGACAGCAATGGAACAAGTCAAACACTGCCACCATCAAAACTTTCTGAAGATACGGATGGTGAAATACAAGAGTCACAAGAAGAATCCAGAAAACCCCTTGAGGAAAAGAAAATCTCAAGTGAAGGTGGAACAAAAACCACAGCAACATTGAATCCCATACGAATGGCCAGACTAGAAAATGTGCCGGAAGTCACAATACGGAGAGAATTCAGGATCTGCGGGAAGATTGGTAAAAAAGGGCAGAAAGACAAGTTATCTTACACCAATCTGATGCACCAAATCGACACAGGAACCCGTAAGAGACATGTCGAGTCTGACATCATTGAGGCAGTAGTCAGAGCAATCAGTCCTGGTCTAAATTTGAGGGACATGCTAGAAATACAAACTGATTTGACTATTTACAAGTTAAAAACCATTTTGAAGGGACACTATAGAGAAGAAAGGACATCTGATCTCTATCAGAAGTTAATGAACATCTCTCAGGAGCCAAGAAAAACTGCACAAAACTTTCTTTTCCGAGCTATCGAATTAAAGGACAGGCTATTATTTGCATCTAAAGAAAAAGGAGCTGATGACCAGTACAATCCAGATATGATACGCAGAAAGTTCCTGAGATCGATTGGCACAGGATTGCTCAGTGACTCTATAAAGCCCCATCTGGATGACATCACTGTCACTGATGAGATGCTGATTGAAAAAGTCAATGAAGCAGCCAGCTTGGAATTTGAGAAACAAAACAAGCTCAAACAGAATTTGGCTCCCAAAATAACTCGGATAAATGAACTGCAAGCTGAGTTGAAAGGGAGTAGGGAAGGCTGTCAGCAGGACTCACAGGCACCATTTAAAGTGGTTATATCACCAATACCACCAACCAACAACGGAAATGCCAGGACCAAAACAGAGGGAAACAAAACATCAGCAACTGAAAGGCCATATCGAGATGGGATTGAAACGATGGTAAGTGAGTTAAGGGCTGAAGTTGCAGAGATCAGGAAGATTCTAGATTTGAAGCTTTCGTGACTGCAAGGAATCATCTTCTTAGGTTTTTTCGGTAAAGTCACGTAGAAAGTAAAATAAAATAAAAACAAAAATCACGACGTTTCGGAGGCAACACAAGTCTCCGTCATCAGGTGGGACCGTCACAGCCAGATTAGCTGTATCAAGTGAGGCAATGATTCAAGATGTAATCCCTTAAAAGCGAGTTGAGGGGGGAGGGAGAGGGAGGGGGGAGCTCATCAGACTATGGTAGCCAATGAAAGGAACGTATCGGGAGGGAGGGGGGGCGAGGCCAAAAGGGTGGGCGATGGACGTGGAAGCGCTTGTGCCCAAGCGGCCAATTACTGCACTCGCCAACACAATGGAGCGATTGTGCGCAAGCGGCCAGCCACTGCACCCGCCAACACAATGGGCAGAGAGGAGGAGGGGAGGTCTAATACACATGATAGACAAAAGAACGAAAATGATGATGGGTACAAACTTAGGGGGAGCTCATCAGACTATGGTAGCCAATGAATGGAACGTATCGGGAGGGAGGGGGGGGGCGGGGGGGGGGCGAGGCCAAAAGGGTGGGCGACGGACGTGGAAGCGCTTGTGCGCAAGCGGCCAATTACAGCACACGCCAACACAATGGAGAGAGAGGGGGAGGGGGGGTCTGATACACATGATAGACAAAAGAACAAAAATGCCCATGTTTATACCAATGCTGGCTGAACAATGAAGAGAGTATTGTTAAAATAACTGGGGATGTTAACACTCGGTAAAGTACAGTAAAATAGTGCCTGTCAGATAAGATGGTCCAAAAAATTTGTGATTAAGTCTTTTTTGCGTGGTTGATAACATCTTTCCAATGATTACTAAGTTTGTACCCATCATCACGGTTGAAATTATGTCTGTGTTTGTATATTTGTATGGCTTCGTGTACAAACCTTTGATGGTAGCCGGGAAGTTTGCAGAGAACCTTGGCAGAACTGATTCTTCTGCCGTGGCCGATCATTGCTACAACTCGGTGGGCTCTCATGAAATTGTCTTTTCCGAGACCAAGGTTCTCTGCAAACCTCCCGGCTACCATCAAAGGTGTATTAGACCTCCCCTCCTCCTCTCTGCCCATTGTGTTGGCGGGTGCAGTGGCTGGCCGCTTGCGCACAATCGCTCCATTGTGTTGGCGTGTGCAGTAATTGGCCGCTTGCGCACAAGCGCTTCCACGTCCATCGCCCACCCTTTTGGCCTCGCCCCCCCTCCCTCCCGATACGTTCCTTTCATTGGCTACCATAGTCTGATGAGCTCCCCCCTCCCTCTCCCTCCCCCCTCAACTCGCTTTTAAGGGATTACATCTTGAATCATTGCCTCACTTGATACAGCTAATCTGGCTGTGACGGTCCCACCTGATGACGGAGACTTGTGTTGCCTCCGAAACGTCGTGATTTTTGTTTTTATTTTATTTTACTTTCTACGTGACTTTACCGAAAAAACCTAAGAAGAAGATCAGGAAGAGGTGGCAGGATGATGTCACCCCAGACACCAAACGAGGACACTGGAAAGAACCTGCCCAAGACAGGGCAATACGACCAAGAGGCTGTAAGATGTGCCAAGAGGCTGGAGCAGATGGTACATGTAACCATTGTTTCAAATGTGGCCAGCCGGGACACCTGGCCCGTGGATGTCGAGCCTCTCGCCAGCAGCAGGGAAACTGGCTAGGGTTGCTGCAGGGGAACCAGCAGTAACCTACAAACCAGGGTCCCAAGGGTGTCATTACTGTTTATGTGAAAATAATTATGTTGTAAGACTGCAGAAGTGCCAGGGTTGTCACACAGTACAGTACTGCTCTAATACCTGTGTAGTGACATAAGAAGGGAGGGGCTGCTGGGGGCTCTGGGTTCCCAGGTGGGTCCAGACGCTTAAGCCTCTGGGCGCCAGGTGCTGGGTTCCCAGGGGGTCCAGACGCTTAAGCCTCTGGGCGCCAGGCGTTGGGTTCCCAGGCGCTTAAGCCTTTTTGGCGCCGCCAACGGGGGGGGGGGGGGTGGGCTGTGTGTGCTCTGTGGGATGTCTGGTGGCACACACGGCCCCACCCCTCGTTAGACCAGGCATAAAAGGAGAGCTCCCTGGACGATCAGGGCCCAGTTGTAACTCAAGACCCAAGACCCACGACCAGCCATCTGAAGACCCTGGGATGCTGTGAGAGCCAGCGCTGGGACTCTGGAACTCCCGACTCTACGACTTTGTGAGGGCGAGTTCCGGAGTGTAGCCAGAGTAGAGTATCTAGGCTGTGTAGCTAGGCTGTGTACCTAGGCTGTAACAGAGTATCAGGACTGTTGGAGAGTTGGAGTACTGTTGGAGTGTTGTATTGTAATAAAGAAGTTACATCTACAAGTGTCTCCGGAACCCGTTACATTTGGCGTCAGAAGTGGCAATGGAGACAAGAAGTAAGCCACGTACCTTCAGTCCTGACGGCGATGTTGAGGAGCAAGCGGCGACGGGGCAGCCAACTCGGGCCGACAACGACGCCGCACCGCCGGCTGAGCAGTCGTTCACCACACCTGCCGATCCTCCTCCAGTGTCGGGAGCAGCAATGGAGGAAACGCTGCTTCGCCTCACTGAGCTGCTCCACGCCACCGTCTCCATCCTGGACGACATGTGTCGCTCACAGGCGGAGGCAGGAGGGAGAGAGGCGGCGCAGAAGCCGCGCCATCCCGCCGGCTCCAACACAAAGATGGCAGCGGTTCCCGCCGCAAATACATTCGGGTGTGTCGTCACTTCTCCCGGGGGAGCAATGACCGCTGGGAGCAACGTCACTTCCGGGCCCAGCGTGGGCCAACCCGACGAAGCCGCGTCATCAGCGCTACGTCCCTCACCGCCGGGTGACAGCTGGTTGCAACCTAGCAACACCGCGTCATCAGCGCTGCGTCCCTCACCGCCGGGTGACAGCTCTTTGCAACCTAGCAACGCCGCGTCATCAGCGCTGCGTCCCTCACCGCCGAGTGACAGCGCTGGGAATGCGAAGCCAGCTTCAGCCGGGTTGCCAGGCAACGAGCGCTTGGCTCACGTCCAGCAACGCCTGCCGGAACTCAAGGCATTTTCTTCAGAGGGGGGTGAGTGGGCAGCGTTCGAACGCCGGTTCGTCTCTCTTATAGAGACTGGTCGGAGTATGAAGCGCTCCAGGGCCTCCCGGCCATGCTCGACGACGACTCCCTCGCAGCACTCCTTGCGGTGCCACGGGCGAAACGTGCCACGCTCACGGATGCCCTTCATCAGATGCGGCTGATTTATGGACCCCCGTCCGAAGCACGTCACCGCTTCGATGCAAGGAGGAAGAAGGCCTCCGAGTCGGCGATGGGGTACCGCAGCGCGCTGCTGGCCATGGCGCGGGTTGCCTACCCTCGCATGGATGAAGACGCTGTGGAGTCACTCATGCTGCAGAAGCTCATGAGCTTGGCCCGCCAGCTTCGAGTTGCCATGCCGACAACCGACGACGACGACGACTTCACGTCGCTACGTGCTGCCAGGTGCATCCAAGCACACCTACATTGCGATGAGGACACGACCATCGCCGCCTGCGCAGGCCCACCTGATGCACAAGCCTATGACGTGCATTCGGGGCCTTATCAGGCCTTCGCAGCAACAGAAAATCGCGGATCGTCCAACTGGCGATCCCAGCGAGATCACCACCAGCGGGACCGGCCAATCTCGCGCCAGGACGGGGCGTCCATCGTCTGCCACAACTGTGGCCTTCGGGGCCATGTGGCGTCCGGCTGCCGGGTCCCCCGACGCCGGACTTCAGGACCTCCGGCGCCTCGGCCACCACCGTATCCTCGGCATACCCAGGCGAGTCACGACACCTCGCACTCTCGGCCCCCACTTACAACAAGCACGCACCCTCACACCACACAGGGGGGTCATGCTTCAGAGGAGGGGGATTCGGGCCCATCATTGAACAACCGGCCGCTCGGACCGGGTCAATGGTCCGAGTTGGCCCATAGGGTCGTTGCCACGGCGGCAGGGTCCTCTGCCATAGTGGGTTCCATCGAGGGCGTTGATGTTCGTATGTTGATCGATACGGGTGCGTCGGCAACCATCATTTCAGACATAATTTATAACATTCTGCCCGATACATGCCGTCCCTTGCAGCCAGTTGATGTGCCATGCTATGCCGCAAATGGGGGTTCGTTGGGCATCACCGGACGGATCAATGCTCAGATCAGCATTGCTGACGTCCAATTAGTTGGGCCCATTTTTGTCTCATCAACCCTCGCCGTTCCGTGCCTCCTCGGAACAGATTTCTTGGGGAAGATGCCCATTAAAATTCTCATTAACAAAGGGTGTATTGAGCTCCCCTCCGGCCGACGCATGGCCTTCCTACCCACACCCACTCGGTTGCACTCCGCATCTACGACGGTGCAGGCGTTGGCGGCGTGCACAATTCACATTCCTCCCGGCTCTCAGATGTTAGTTCCCCTCCGGTTTCGTAAACCCCTTGATTACGCCGCGTTCATGGGGGGTGCTGTGATCGGGCCTTCGCGTTCAGCTGAGCGGGTGTCGGACCTCGTGTGTGCACAAACGCTCGTGCGAAGCGACCACGACCCCTTTATCCAGGTCCTTAATGCGGGATTGGAAACGGCCGTTATCTGTCAGGGAATGGTGCTTGCTCATGCGACGCCAGCCCCGCCAGAAGATGTGATCGTGGGTCACGTAGGGGGCGAGTCCTCTTCCGTTGCCAAGCCAGGTCCTGACACAGGATGGCTTGACGCGCTTTGCTCCACTTCTGCCGATTTGTCACCATTACAGCATGCTAAATTACGCACGCTGCTGAGCGATTTCGCCAACGTTTTCAGTCAAAGCAAATTCGACATTGGCTGCACTAAATTGCTAAGCCACCACATCGACACGGGTGATGCCGCTCCAATTCGTCAAAACCCATTCCGGTTGAGCCCGGCCGAAAAGGAACATGTACGGGTGGCCGTCAACGATATGTTGGCGGCCGATGTCATTGCGCCATCAAATAGCCCATGGGGGGCGCCAATCGTTCTTGTTAAGAAGCACGACGGGAGCCTCCGCTTTTGTGTTGACTTCAGGAAACTTAATAAGATTTCCTTGGCCGACGCCTACCAGCTTCCCAGGATGGACGAGTCGCTCGATGCCTTAGCAGGTGCGCACTACTTCTCCACCTTGGATCTCCTCTCGGGGTTTTGGCAGCTACCCCTTGATGACGCATCCAAACCAAAGACGGCCTTTCGCACGCCGCAGGGACTGTTCCAATTCAACAGACTTCCCATGGGTCTTCACTCGGACCCCGGCGACGTTCCAGCGCCTGATGGAGCTGGTCCTCGCTGGGCTCCAGTGGGATTCTTTCCTAATCTACCTCGACGATGTAATCGTGTTCAGCAAAACTTTTGATGAACACCTCACGCGATTGAAGGCAGTTTTCCTTAAAATGCGAGCGGCTAACCTCAAATTCAAACCGCAAAAGTGCCACCTCATGAGAGATTTGGTTCGTTATTTGGGCCATATTGTCAGCCGCTCGGGAATTGCCACGGACCCCGAAAAGACAAATTGCGTGCGCTCATGGTCAACTCCTACCTCTGTTGGGGAGGTGCGGAGTTTTATCGGCTTCGCCTCATATTATCGACGATTTGTTGCGGGATTCGCATCCATCGCGAAGCCCCTCCACACATTAACGGCCAAAGGGGTCAAATTCCGCTGGGGAGAGTTAGAACAGGCATCGTTCAATGCCGTCCGAAAAGCACTGGTCGATGCTCCTACCCTGTCTTATCCAGATTTTACCACTCCGTTCATTCTGGATACAGACGCCAGCAACACCGGAATTGGAGGGGTGCTGTCGCAAATTGTCAATGGAGTGGAGCGCGTCGTCGCCTATGGCAGCAGGGTGCTGTCACCCGCGGAGCAACGTTACTGCGTGACGCGCCGCAAATTGCTTGCTATCGTTTTTTTCATAAAGCAGTACAGGCCATACGTGTATGGCAGGCATTTCACAGTACGCTCCGACCACGCGGCGCTACAATACGCCTTGCGAGTGGACCAACCATCTGGACAGCTCTCGCGTTGGCTCGAGATCCTCCAGGACTTTGCGTTCACTGTCATTTACCGCAAGGGGATTCAACACGGGAACGCCGACGGGTTGTCGCGACTGCCGAACAATGGGCGCTGTGCTTGTTTTTTGGGTGCGGGGCGTTGTAGGCAGCCTGACGGGGTACCGCCCCCATCCCTTGCGGCCGCGGCCGGGGATGGGGTCGGGGACCACGGGGCTCCCTCCACCCAAGTTCCGCAGGACGCATTGCTGGGCCTCGGGTTGGACGACTGGGGACGTCTTCAGATGGAAGACGTCTCCCTCCTCAAATTGAGACGCCGCGCTAGGGATGCTGAGGGTCACAGGGGGCAGGGGGGCCCTGTATCATCATCCGGGAAGGCGTCCTCATGCATTGGGATGGGGGGTCCCAATCCCACACATTGGTGGTGCCCACCTCCCTGCGGGGGCGACTTATGTGGGAAACCCACAGTCGCCTTTTGCACTTGGGTGTTCAGAAAACACTAGCTAAAATCCAATTAGAATTTTTCTGGCCGGGCATGGCAAACGATGTGGCTGACCTTGTGCAAGGTTGCACGGAATGTGCACGGCGGAAACCACCTGCTAGGCCGTCCTGCCCGCCGCTCCAATCCATTAAAGTTTCCCGGGTCAATGAGATCGTCGCATTGGATATTTTGGGTCCGTTTTCCGCTACTCCTCGGGGTAGTAAGTACCTTTTGGTTGGGGTCGAATATTTTACCCGATGGGCCATGGCCTGGCCACTCCCCAACCAGTCTGCAGCAGACATTACGGAGGCCTTTTTCCAGGGCTACGTCCTGGACAAGGGTGCTCCCGAACG
The DNA here is from genome assembly GCF_964198595.1 of Lampetra fluviatilis. Lineage (NCBI taxonomy): Eukaryota > Metazoa > Chordata > Hyperoartia > Petromyzontiformes > Petromyzontidae > Lampetra > Lampetra fluviatilis. The sequence continues at coordinate 1,083,105 of NC_136293.1, read as the reverse complement.
CCTGCTGACCGACCAAGGAAAAAATTTCTCTTCCACCCTGTTGCGGGATGTGTGCAACCTGCTAGGGACACACAAAATTCGCACCTCGCCATATCACCCCCAGACTGACGGTATGGTCGAGCGATTACATAGGACACTTACCTCCATGCTATTCCACCAGGTGTCTGAGTCACAGACTGATTGGGATCTCCACATACCTGGTGTTTTGGCCGCCTATAGAATGGCGCCCCATGCTGCCACGGGGTACTCGCCATTCTATCTTATGTATGGTAGGGAGGTTTGCCCCCAAATCGACGTACAATTGCACATTAAACAGCCCGCACCTAAGGCTAAGATTGCCGACCACATCCGTGCAAATGTGCGTCGTCTCGTGGATGCCCGGGAGGCTGCTCAAAATAACTCAGAAGCCCGTCAGCTTGCCAACGAGCGGTTGCGGAATCTCCGCACATCCCGCCACGTTTGGGTAGAAGGGGACCGCGCCTGGCTCCACTGCCCGCAGGTACCATTGGCTACTTCCTCAAAACTGCTTAAGCCTTGGAGAGGCCCGGTTGTTATTATTCGCGTTCTCCGCCCGCAGAGTGTCAGGATCCAGCATGGCAAGCAACGTTGGTTCGTGCACCCGTCACGTCTAAAACCTTACATTCAACCCTACACACCTCCTTCACTTCTCCGGGGCCGAGAGCGCGACATGTCTGACGAGCCGCGCCGCGATGATGCTGCTTCTAACTCTCGGGCAGGTCCCGCTGTCCCGCCCTCAGGTGCCTTGGGAATGAAATCCGCCACGGCCGACCCAGCGGGAACAAGCTTGCCCGCGGGATCAGCGACCCAGGAAACAAGCGCAACAGCGGGTCGTCGGTCCCCTCCCCCCTCCGTCGCGACCGATGGACCTGCCACTCGGACTCGCTCAAAACTCAAACGATTTTCATGACCCCCGCCCACGAACTCTCGTCCCAACGCGACGCAACTCACCTTGCCATCATGTATAGTGGGCGATTGGGGCGTGCGTTCATCCTGCATATATGTGTTTATACAGTGTTGTTCTGCATCGGTGACCACAGGAGTGGGAGAGGTGCTTTCTTCTCATTTTTTTCTTGATTTGTCACACACTCATTCTGATGGTTAACAAATAATTTATTGTACAATTGTATTTTTTTTGACAGCCGGGTCGGCTGGAGGCTACGTAGAGGGGGGTAATGTAGTGACATAAGAAGGGAGGGGCTGCTGGGGGCCCTGGGTTCCCAGGTGGGTCCAGACGCTTAAGCCTCTGGGCGCCAGGCGCTGGGTTCCCAGGGGGTCCAGACGCTTAAGCCTCTGGGCGCCAGGCGTTGGGTTCCCAGGCGCTTAAGCCTTTTTGGCGCCGCCAACGGGGGGGGGGCTGTGTGTGCTCTGTGGGATGTCTGGTGGCACACACGGCCCCACCCCTCGTTAGACCAGGCATAAAAGGAGAGCTCCCTGGACGATCAGGGCCCAGTTGTAACTCAAGACCCAAGACCCACGACCAGCCATCTGAAGACCCTGGGATGCTGTGAGAGCCAGCGCTGGGACTCTGGAACTCCCGACTCTACGACCTTGTGAGGGCGAGTTCTGGAGCGTAGCCAGAGTAGAGAATATAGGCTGTGTAGCTAGGCTGTGTACCTAGGCTGTAACATAGTATCAGGACTGTTGGAGAGTTGGAGTACTGTTGGAGTGTTGTATTGTAATAAAGAAGTTACATCTACAAGTGTCTCCGGAACCCGTTACACCTGCCAAAAACAACACTGGCAAGAGCACAAGGTACTCTGCAGAGCAATCAACACATTACAGAAGAAAACAGAATGTCAAAAGACACCAGAGTGGAGGAACCCAAATATGGGCAAGGTTAGCTTTCTCAGGCCTAAATGCAACAACAGACTGTTAAAGTTAATTGGGAAAAGATGCATGGTGAAGTGTTTACTGGATCACGTATCAACCTCTGCCCTCTGGGACACAGGAGCTCAAGCCAGTGTTATAAATGAAGCATGGCGAAATAAGCATCTACCTAAGTCAATAGTGAGACCAGTTCAAGAGCTCTTGGGGACTGGTACACTTACTGGAATGGCAGTTAACCAAACAGAAATACCATTCACAGGCTGGATAGAGGTGGCATTCAGATTGAACAGTAATATGGGGATCAATCAGCGCTTTCTCATTCCAATGCTGGTATCCAGTGACCCCAGGGTTGCAGAAGATCTCATTATTGGTTTTAATGGCATCGAGGATGTCATCAATGGGCTGGTGGAAGGAGGAGAGGGAGAGACAATTGCGGACCCCATTAAAGTGGGGGTGGTGGGTGAGGCTGTCTCCATCACTCCAGGAGACAAAAACGTCCTCATCCACCTGTTGTCTTCTGGCAACCGGGACAGTGATGGTGGGGCAGTCAATACAGGCAAACAGAGAGTGGTGCTACCACCAGGTCAAGCCACAATGGTTCGAAGTCGTGATCATTTGGGACAGCTGGGGGAAGATGAAGTGATGCTGTTTGTCCCTGAAGAGAAGCCCCAATGGCCAGATGGTTTAAACATCAACGAGGTCCTGGTGACACCTGTTGTCTTCTGGCAACCGGGACAGTGATGGTGGGGCAGTCAATACAGGCAAACAGAGAGTGGTGCTACCACCAGGTCAAGCCACAATGGTTCGAAGTCGTGCTCATTTGGGACAGCTGGGGGAAGATGAAGTGATGCTGTTTGTCCCTGAAGAGAAGCCCCAATGGCCAGATGGTTTAAACATCAACGAGGTCCTGGTGACACTGAGTAGAGGCAACTCATCCTGCATACCAATCTCAGTGATGAACACAACCAAACACAGCATCACACTTGATCAGCGGGTCACCCTAGGACAATTACAGCCGATTCAATCTGTGTATCCTGCAGCAGTAAGACCTGTGGCGTATGACCTAGGCAAGGGGTATCCTGAGGACAGCAAGGCCCGCGGAGCCGAGGGCGGCAAGGCCCGCGGGGCCGAGGTGCAGCCCAAGGATGAGGTGAGGGCCAAGGCGCAGAAGGTCAAGAAGAAGGTTCTGCGCAGGGCGTACGGGGTGCGCCACCGCAAGGTGCACACCTTCCCAACATTATGCAGGCCTCACATGCTGTGGCTGCAGCTGCAACCCAAGTACCCGGGCAAGAGCACACCTACGCGCAACAAGATGGGCCACTACGCCACCATCAAGTTCCTGCTGATGACAGAGCTGGCGGTGAAGAAGAAGCCCTACAACATGCGTGATCAAGACAATATATAAGCTGTGGTCATATAGTTGTTAGTTGTGTAATGTGAGGGTATATGCGGGTGGTTGATTGATCACACCTCGTACCGATGATTGGCTCTATCGGTCCTGGCCCAGAGCCAATGGGGGGAGGTCTAGGGGCGTGGCCCTGACGTAATGGGAAGGTGACATCTGGGAGGAGATGATTGGATATGCTGGCTTTAGCCACAGCCAATGGGGGGACGAGTCAGGGGCGTGGTCGTGGGATCGTACTATGGAATCTATAAGATTCCATGGAGGTTAACCAGGACTGGTGGAAAGGTACCACGTGACCCCGGTATTAAAAGGGGTGGAGACGGGCAACACGTGGTCAGATCTGGAACGAACGAAGGGCGAGGCCACGCAGGAGCCGGGGTCCAGGCCTGCCACGTGGCAGCAAGAGTATCTCTCTCTCCCTCTCACGCTGTCTGTTAACAGCGTGAAGGAGTAAGACAGTAGTGGAATTTATATGAAGAGAGTTGTGAACTGAAGACAAATAAAGACCCTGATTTCAGAAGTCGCTTCCACGACCTTTATTACATATGTGTACAGTATACGTACTGTATATCACCATTGTACAGCTTACTACTTTACATGTGTTCTATTCTCAATAGCATTGTAAGTAGTCATATTCTGGTTACATGGGCATGGTTATAGACTAAACAGTATTAGAGTTAGAGAATTACAATGACAGTAGGTAATTACAGTGCGTCATCCCTTTACCATGCACAGTGCTAAAACCCCTCTAATTGCATATATCACAAACGAACAATTCAAAGCCAAGCTTAACATCTAGAACAAGTCTAGAAGAAGTCTAGAACATTTACATAACGATCAAAATCAACCTTTGGGTCCTTTACCTGTAGAATGCAACAGCACGTGTGTTACAACCAGCATTGCTCCCGAGTCGCCATTAACCATGTGACTGGTATATCTGCGCGGTCATTCAATAACCCTGCCAGCCACCGACAGGCCCGACTCAGTTATCACATGCTGCTGTACACACATGCATTGATGCACTGCATAGCACATCAGGACTTTCACAGAACCACACTTTACTCCCTTGCTGCACAAGGATATAATTAAAAGAGTGATCCATTTATAATGTGCCACATGGAGCTCATTTAGCACCCATTATCAGAGTGGGGATATGTGGGTATGGGATGAATGTTCTACCACATTCCAGGTTACTCCTCTTATCCACGTGAATGTGTGGATAACAAATACACTTACATACATCTAAGAGGTTACTTTTAGATTCTCAGTCACTCTTGCTACCTACACCACGGAGTAATGTTATTGTTTAACTGTGCATCATCTATATCTCGCAAATGGATATTTAGATTATGTATTGTGTTGTTTTATGTTGAACTCGGACCCATATTTCACAGAGAGGGTAGTTGCCTACAAACACGTTGCATTAGCATTGGATTAAGCGAATCACAATGAATGTCGTAACCGGTCCAGAGTTTGATTATACTATACCAATGCTGTTGGGAAAAAATCACTTTGACAAGACTGTATGGCCGATGGGACATCTAATAAAATGATTTAGTGCGATGTGGAGAGATGGATATGCGGATGAGGCTGGCTGTCTGAGTATTTGTTTTGTGAATTCCCTGGAACAAAACTTTGATTCCCCTCTGCCATCGGGGGCTTCATATTGGAAGACCTGCAGTGTTTAGAGAACATGTAAACACGTGACGATACACAGCGTCTCATACTCCAATGTCGTAGCGTAGAACCCTGCTTGCCGTCCTGCCTCCTCTAGGCATCTTACTGCTCTGCAGGCACCGTCTTTGTGTGATCCACCGACTGCATCCGCAGGTGGCGATTGGCTACAGGAGTGAACCCAAGCGATCGTGTAACATAAAATACGTTGCATTTTACCGCACGGGTGTGCAATACAAACGAATCGACGTGTCTCACGCGCTATTAATATTGCAGCATGTGCGTTCATGCAAGCCATGCATGCTAATAACGTGTGACTGATAATTTACTCTTTACAAATGTTGTATGTGGAAGGGGGTTAATTTATATTAAAGACCAATTTGTTTTTGTTTGTAGGGAAGAACAATGTCTTACCAGAAGACAGGTTTAAATTATGACAAATGTAATAAGAAACTCCAATTTAAAATCATTATTAACATGAAATAGATTTTTTTTAGGTAATTGATCATATTTAGCTTTACAAACTCTTAAATTAGGAGCCAGGCAAATGTTATCATTTGTTGCATTGTTTTTGCTACATACATACAAAGCCTGCAAAGTACAAATATTACCTAAAATGCAACGCTGTTGCCGGCACTGGTGGACACAGTAACGATCGTCTGTCCCGATTTATCTTCGACTTCAGATCGCTTCTCATGAAGAGTCTTGAGGAGCAGGGGCGGTTGACCCGGAGGAATGACGTCCAGACTAACCAGAGAGCGGCAGTTTCGAGAGGTAACATGGCCCGGGAGGTCCATCCGCCGTGGGAGATGGAGCAGTGAAATCAGCTCGTGTACAGTTCAGGCAGGCGCTCGATGGTTTGTTGCGAAGCAAAAACCGTGAGAGATTGGCGATAGCTTTGGGGAGACCTTCATCCGGCAGCAGATAGGCCGCAAACTCACAAGATATGCTCGAGATATAACACTGGTCAACAACAACAAATTTATGGCCTGGACTTTTGCAGCTGTTTTAGACTAATTTCAGGGATCATCTTCTTGTTTTTTTCGGTAAAGTCACGTAGAAGGGAAATAATAAAATAATAAAAAAGAAAACATGATAAAATAATTCTCACGACGTTTCGGCCACAATGCAAGCAGCCATCCTCAGGTGAAGAATGAAACACCACCAAGCTTGGAGCGTATATTTAAGCTGGGTTGGAGGGGGAAGAAGAGCGCCTTGACAAAGAATTTGCATATCAAGAGGAATTTAGCATATTTATGGAAAATGCGTAGGAGGTGGGCGGGGGGGTTTTCAAAGTCATATTATACCCGTGCATTATGCAGGATTAGCAGCATCAAAGGGAGGGGATGGGGGTAGAATTAACAAAGGGAAGGAATGTTAATAGTATGTAGCTGCAGTTACTAAACAACCACGTAAAAAACTAAAGTATAAATTACATAGTATCATCAGTATACTAAATATACTCTCCAATAAGCTGAGCTACTAACAGTAAGTAATACATTACAATTCTATGTCGCAAAAATATAATATGCTTCCAGCGAAACTTTTTTTGCTCTTACATCACACGGGTCTACCCCGTACTATATACTACCATAGACAAACCCAACATTAAATTATATACTGTATTACTATACACCACTCTATACCTTCGACTATAATATTACCCTAAGTATTATTCTACCCACCCTACTATATACCACACTGCTGTATATTCACTATACAATTATGATACTGTATATTATCTTATACATTGTATTAAACATTACAATTTCAAACTATTTATACAATCTGCTATACACTATACCATTGACCGTCGTGTGAAAGATACTAAGAGGAAGCAACGAAATATGTCAATGGGAGAGTGGTGGTGGGAGACTTGCAGCGGAGCAAGAATCCATTCCCTGTGGAGAATACAAGATATATAGTCAATGCCAGTGAGTGGACTGCGGTCTGAATGTCACCGTAAACGTGAACACAATCATCTTCTTGGTTCTTTCGGTAAAGTCATGTAGAAGGAAAATAATAAAATAATGAAAATAAAACATAATAAAATAAAATAATTCTCACGACGTTTCGGCCACAACGCAAGCAGCCGTCTTCAGGTGGAGAACAGGTCTGTCGAGAAGGCAGAATCTGAATGGCACGCCACAGGCTGGGATTGACTATTTATGCTGGGATGGAGGGGCGAAGAGCGTCTTGACAAAATAATTTGCATATCAAGAGGAATTTAGCATATTTATGGGAAATGCAGATATGCGATTAGTACTACTTGTGAAATGCGTAGGAGGTTTGGCGAGGGGTTTAAAGTCATTATGCCCATGCATTATGCAGGATTAGCAGTATCAAAGGGAGGGAGTAAGGTTAGAATTAATAAAGGGAAGGAATGTTAATAATATGGCGCCGCAGCAACTAATATGCTTATAGACTATACATTGTAATATTACACTATGTATTATTCTACCCACCTAACTGTATACCACACTGCTGTATATTCACTATACAATTACGATACTATATATTACCTTATACATTGTATTAACCATTACATTTTAATACTATTTATTATTGTACAATATGCTATACACTATACCATTGATCGTCGCGTGAAAGGTACTAAGAGGAAGCAACGAAATATGTCAATGGGAGAGTGGTGTTGTAAGCTCGCAGCGGAGCAAAGAATCCATTCCCTGCGGAGAATACAAGTCAATGTCAGTGAGTGGACTGCGGTCTGAAAGTCACCGTAAACGTGAACACAATCAGTTAAGATCCGAAATGGTTTATTACATCCTTCCAATGATTGCTGAGCCAGAATCCATCTTTTCGGTTGAAATTGTCTCTGTGTTTGTATATGTGAATCGCCTCATGGACGAATCTCTCATGGTAGCCTGATGGCTTGCAGAGAACCTCTGTCTTGGAGAAGTCAATATCATGTTAGCCCACTGAATTGTAACAGTGATCTGCCACAGCTGAGGTGTTTGTCCTCCCGTGTTTCAAGTCTGCTTCATGTTCACGTAGTATATAGTACGGGGTAGACCCGTGTGATGTAAGAGAAAAAAAGTTTAGCTGGAAGCATATTATATTTTTTGCGACATACAATTGTAATGTATTACTTACTGTTAGTAGCTCAGCTTATTGGAGAGTATATTTAGTATACTGATGATACTATGTAGTTTATACTTTAGTTTTTTACGTGGTTGTTTAGTAACTGCAGCTACATACTATTAACACTCCTTCCCTTTGTTAATGCTACCCCCATCCCCTCTCTTTGATGCTGCTAATCCTGCATAATGCACGGGCATAATATGACTTTGAAACCCCCCCGCCCACCTCCTACGCATTTTCCATGAATGTGCTAAATTCCTCTTGATATGCAAATTATTTTGTCAAGGCGCTCTTCTTCCCCCTCCAACCCAGCTTAAATATACGCTCCAAGCTTGGTGGTGTTTCATTCTTCACGTGAGGACGGCTGCTTGCGTTGTGGCCGAAACGTCGTGAGAATAATTTAATTATGTTTTATTATTTATTATTTTATTATTTCCCTTCTACGTGACTTTACCGAAAAAACCAAGAATATGAATCCCTGCAGTCACGAAAGCTTTAAATCGAAATTTAATTTCAGGGTGCTGATTCCAAATCTGATCTCAGATTTGCTCTATCACATCTCATTTTTATGCTATCGGCATACCCCATTTTCATTGATTTTACCCGAAATTAACTCTGTCACTTATGATTGCAAGTTGTTGCAAGTCAGTGACTGCTTTAGTGTTAAAATATGGTGCTGTATTTTTAGGATAGTGTGTTTATAATATCATTTTATGTAGATATCCACATTTATTTAATATTTTTCTTCTGCAGGGCGTGATCTAACAATGGCTACAACATCCAAAATAAGGAAATGCAGTAATGACCCAGATATCTTCTGCTACATCTGTGGCAGCTTCACTTTGCAAGATCAAAGGCACAACATCAATACCTTTGGCAAGAAGGTTTATCTTGCCTACTTTAAAGTACGACTTGGAGACCAAAACAAAAATTGGGCTCCTCACAAAGTGTGTAAACCCTGTGTTAAAACTTTGCGATCATGGTCTAAAGGAAATAATGCTAAGCTGAAGTTTGGTGTGCCAATGGTTTGGAGAGAACCTACAAACCATTTGGATAACTGCTTCTTTTGCCTTGTCAATGTAAAAGGTTTCAATAAGAAAAACAAACAACACTTACAATACCCAGATATCCCATCTGCCAGACGACCAGTTGAGCACTGTGAGGAAATACCTGTGCCTGTATTTACTGAGCTACCAGAGATTGATGTTGAATCCCTCAGTTTACCTTCTTCTACAGATGATGATGATGATGCTCAGATCGAATATACGCCATCTGATGCAGATTGTGATCAAATGGCTCTGTTTAGTTAGCCTGAATTGAATGATCTTGTAAGAGATTTGTATTTGCCAAAGCAGTCTGCTGAATTGTTGGCTTCCAGGCTGCAAGAAAAAGGACTACTCAGACCTGGCACTAGTGTCTCCTTTTATCGTAACAGAGAAGCAGCACTGCGAAAGTACTTCCATTCAGATGGTCAACTTGTTTATTGTAATGATGTTGAAGGGCTTCTTTTCAATATGGGACTGCCCGCATATGATTCAAGCGAATGGAGATATTTTATTGACAGTAGTAAAAGGAGTTTGAAATGTGTGTTACATCACAACAGAAATATATATGATTCAATCCCAATAGGACACTCTGTAAAAATGAATGAAGAGTATGCCAACATCAAGATTGTTCTGGATAGATTGGAATACCATGTTCATAGATGGCTAATTTGTGTTGATTTGAATATCGTTAATTTTCTGCTGGGTCAGCAAGGATGTCACACCAAATACCCTTATTTCCTGTGCTACTGGGACAGTAGGGCTACATTAGAACACTGGGTTAAAAAGAACTGGCCACCAAGAATGTTTGACGCCTGGTGACAAGAACATCAAGAATGAGATCTGGTTGATAGGAATAAAATTGTATTTCCCCCACTGCACATAAAACGTGGGTTAATGAAGCAATTCGTCAAAGCTCTTGATCACACTGGAGACCGCTTCAGCTATATATGTTCAACCTTTTCAAGTCTCAGTGCCGAGAAGAAAAAGGCAGGAATATTTGATGGCCCCCAAATAAGAACACTCATCAGGAATCCACACTTTGTTACAACAATGACTGCGGCAGAGGCTAGAGCTTGGAATGCATTCTCTGATGTGGTGCGGAATTTCCTTGGGAACAGGAAAGCGGACAACTATCGAGAAATTGTGGAGGAGCTGCTCTTGAGTTTCCAAGCACTTGGATGTAGGATGAGCATCAATGTTAACTACTTACATAGTCACTTGGCCCAGTTTCCCGAGAACATGGGTCACGTGAGCGAAGAGTAAGGTGAACGCTTTAATCAAGACATTAAAGTTATGGAAGAACGTTACCAAGGCCGATGGGACTCAAACATGATGGCAGATTACTGCTGGTCCTTGATGAGAGACATTCCACAAGCTGTACATCGGAGATCGTCAAAGAAGAGGTCGTTTATGCAGATGTAACATCGCTATTGTGAATTACCTTTTTGTACATATTTTTCTTATCTTCACAATTAAATTTTTACATGGTAATATGCATTCACTCACATTGATATGCAGTCACTCTCACAACTTTGTGCAACAGCTCATTATGTTTGTTTCATTATTTTTGTATTTTGTATCTTATCTTATTCTTGTATGGATGTCTGTTTAGCTATTCGTATATGAGCATAAATTTGCTGTTTTTTTATTGAAAATGCAATATTTGATATCTCTAAAACTTGATGTGAATTACAAAAACTGATGCCAGATTTCGAATCAGCACCCCAAAATTACCTTAAAACCGTTGGAATACCTTATGCCAGAAAAAGTGTGTTGACCAGTGTAATGATTCACGCCCCGGTATTTTTGATTTTTGGTTTCACACTGTAGGGATTGGGTACACGGAGTGCAGCGTGTACACGGAGTTCAGCGTGTACACGGAGTGCAGCGTGTACACGGGGTGCAGCGTGTACACGGAGTGCAGCGTGTACACGAGACGCCTCGTACAAACGCGGCACTCCATCATATGTACGCTGAGCTAGTGCAGGCTCGTTCCACATTGGTGATATACTCCGTGTACATTACACGATTAACCCATGATAGAGTGGAGCTTTGCACTTAGCGAACTCAATCCAATCTAAATGCAAGCTCTTCATCCTGTAAGTGCAACGAGATCAACATTTTATAATGTGTTGCTGTTATATTAACCTACTTTGAATCAATTTATGTTTTCACTTAAGTCGTTTTTCTGAAATGCAATTAATGAAATTGATTTTGTACCTTCTAAAAGCTACATTTTAGCTTGCAGTGTTATTTTCAAGACTACTCTATAACGACCCAGGTCGCATCACAATGCTATGCATAACTGCCACTTCCTGGCAGAATGACGGCGATGTTCGAACAACATTCGAAAACTGCTACGAAACTCGATTAAACCTTTTTTTTTATTTTACACGGTGAGACCCACCCAGCTACACGGCTATTTTTCGGAATCGACTGGCCACAAACTACAGCTCCACGAATTGGCTTATCACGTGGACATTTATCGCGGCCAAAATGCAAAGGCTTGTCATAACGTGCAGCCGATTCCTCAAAATGAACGTATATTACCGCTGTTGTGGAACACCAAGCACAGTAGTGCTTAAAATTCAACAGTAATGCGGTGGTGATGTTCTGATATATTGATTTCATTGTTAGCCGTGAATACAATATGCTGTACAGCCATTCATTCCAGCAACAGCCTTTGATCTGAGTGATGGCGCTGTTCCCGCTCACATTCGTTGGATCGCTGGCCACAAAGCACATCAGTGGCACCTCGTCCGTGGGCTCCCCTAGGTCTGGGGTCGGCAACCTGCGGCTCCTTAAGGACTGCTCCTTCCTGACGTTATTTATTAAGGATCACCACCGTCTCGTATTCACGTGCTTTCCGTTTCTTGAAATATTGAGGTTTTTTTACAAAAAAAATACTCTTCTTGTTATTCTGCTTGGCGACCCCTGCCCTATGTCGAGTCAACACTCTTCTTGGTTCTTTCGGTAAAGTCACGTAGAAGGGAAGTAATAAAATAATAAAAATAAAACATAATAAAATAATTCTCACGATGTTTCGGCCACAACGCAAGCAGCCGTCCTCAGGTGAAAACCAGGTCTGTCGGGGAGACAGCGTCTGAATGAAACAGCACACGAGCTTGGAGCATATACATAAGCTGGGTTGGGAGGGGGGAAAGGGCGCTTCGACAAAATAATTTGCATATCAAGAGGAATTTAGCATATTTATGGGAAATGCAGGAATGTGATTAGTACTACATATGTAATAAAGGACTCTTTCACTGGGTCTGTCTCCGTTGTCCTTTATTGTGGTTCGTACAACTTTGCCCGCATGGCGTCTCGCTCAGAGTCTCCTCCGTCTCCCGCTCGGCAGCCCCACTGCTGCCGTCGCTCCTGCAGACTTGCTGCTGGCTCACTATGCAGCCCCGCTGCTGGCTCTTCACTCAGCCTCTCTGCCCCCGACCTGCAGCCCCACGGCTGCTCTCTATGCAGCCCCGCTGCTGGCTCTCCGTCTCCTCCGTGCACGGACACCGCTGGCCAACGGTGCCGAGTCCCGACCTGTGGCGATCACGCCACTTTCCACCTCCTGCCCTGCGTGGCCTCCTCCTGTCTTTATTCCCACACTCTCCTCCAGCCCTTCCGGTTCCTGCCCTTAAAAGCTCTCCCTCTCCCCACGTGACCCAACTCCTCCCACCTGTTACGTCATATCCGCGAGGCCGTTTACGCTCGCATTACACCACCCTCCCCCGTAGAGAAAATTCCAGCCGTCCTCGGCTGAAACAGAACAAGTAATGCGAGCGACCACCAACCATCAGCCGTGAACAGACAACGGAAAATACAACGAATATAACAATAACAACAAGAACGAGAACAACAATCACCGAAAAGAAAGGGATTTCGAACACGTGCGGGTCGCCGGCCCGTCCTGGACGAGTGGTGGCCCCCCTGCAGACCGAGAACGCGACGGGGTTTTAGGAGCGACAGGATCAAAACCGCCTGTCGCTATTGGAGGCCCGCCAACGCCAAGGTCCCGTTCCCCCGAAGGACCAGAGTCCGGGGTGTCCCGCAACCGTGTCTGCGGTGGGGTTGGAGGGGCGGCGGGGTCAGGTGTCCCCGCAGCCGTGGTAGGCCCACCCAGAGCAGAGTCCGCTGCCTCCTGCAGTGTCACGGCCGGTTTGTCTGTAAAAGACACGACAGGTGCTCTTGCAGGGTCAACAGGCACAGGCAAGGGTGCGTCGGCGGCAAAAGACACCGGCAAGGCAACATCAGGAGATGACGCATCCATTCGAGGGGCCACGTATGGTTTCAAGCGAGACGTATGGACGTACCTGCGCCGAGATCCGAACCGAACGCGCACGGACTGCGGGTTAGGAACCTCAATGAGCCTAACAGGCCCCTGCCATGGTTTATGCAATTTAGGGGAGGTTCCTGCTCGCACCTGCGGGCAATGCAACCAAGCCATGTCCCCCACCTTCCAGGGGCACTTCCCCTTCGAGCGTCGAGCGCAACGTTCGTTTAGGGCCTGGGTTTTGGCAGTAGCCACTCAGGCCCCCTCCTACGCCTCAGCGACACGGCGAACGGCGTCCTGAATGTAATCGGGGAGAGGCTTAGTAGGTCCTCTCACTCCCGTTCCCAACTGCACATCCATTGGCGGCACGTTTTCGCGACCGTACATGAGAAAAAACGGAGAATATCCTGTGGACGCGTGAGGCGTCATCCGGTATGCCGAGAGTACCCCAGGGATGTGCAAATCCCAGTCAGCTTGCTTCTCATTAACCGTGTGACACAGCATGGCTGACAGCGTCCGATTTAGTCGTTCCACTATGCCATCCGTCTGCAGGTGGTAGGAGGATGTCCGGATCTTTTTGGTCCCCAGAGCAGCGCACACCTCCCCCAACAATTTAGAAGAAAAATTCCGGCCCTGATCCGTGAGCAGCCTCTCCGGCGCCCCTTTGTCCATGACATATCCAAATAGAAAGGCGTCCGTAATGGACGCCGCCGACTGGTCGGGCAAGGGCCAGGCCATCGGCCAGCCGGGAGAGATACTCCACCCCAACTAGCAAGTATTTATTACCCTTAGCGGATGGCGGGAAGGGTCCCAAAATATCCAACGCCACCAACTCGTTAACTCGAGACACTTGAGTAGACTGTATCGGCGGCACATATGGGTGTTTAGGCGGCTTCCGCCGGGCACACTCGGGACATGCGCGAACGTGCCCGACGACATCCGTCGTCATGCCGTGCCAGAAGTAGTCTCGCTGCAACGTCAACAAGGTTTTCTGCACCCCCAGGTGTAATAGCGTGTCGCAATGCAGAGTCCTAATCAATTCGTACCGTAACGACGACGGTACAACCAGACGCCAGCGAACATGTAACCCCTCCCTCCACATCAGCAGTTCGTCACGGAGAGCGGCCCCCGGCGTCCCCCCGGAAACCAGTCCCCCCCCTCCCTTTGCAGCCCGACTCCGCAGGGTCCCCAACGAGTCGTCAAGCATTTGCTCACGAATCCACACTGCTCGTGGAAGGTTCAGAACCCCATCGGCCGGTCCCGGGCACACTGGAACCTCAGGCACCTCGACCGCTAACGCAATAGGCCGAGGGAGCTGCTGGGTCGGCGTACACCTATGCGTCCCCGACGCGCAAGCGCAAGGGGATCCTTGCAGTAACCTGGAGAGCGCGTCTGCATTCGCGTGACGCGCCCCCTTCCGATGTTGAATTTGGAAGGAAAACTCCTGCAGAGTGTCCATCCATCGTTCCAGCTGGCCAGAAGGTTGGTCTACCCTCAGAGCATATTGTAAAGCCGCATGATCCGTGCGCACAATAAACGAATGGCCGTAGAGATACGGCCGACATTGGCGGAGAAAATAGACAATGGCCAAAAGTTCACGGCGAGTGACGCAGTAGCGGGTTTCCGCGGGGGACAAGACGCGGCTACCGTACGCCACCACGCGTTCCACACCACCTTTGGACTGTGACAGCACGGCCCCAATGCCCGTGTCACTCGCGTCCGTGTCCAGAATGAAAGGGTGATCAAAATCGGGATAGTCCAATGTTGGCGCCATTGCCAAACGATCGCGCAGGCCCTTAAACGCCGCCTCCTCTGGCGGTCCCCAAATTAATTTCCGTCCTTTACCCGTAAGGAGGTGCAGAGGCATCGCGATCGTTGCAAAATTGGGAACAAACCTACGGTAATATGAGGCAAACCCCAAGAAGCGACGCACATCCCCCACCGTGGCCGGGGTTGGCCAGTTGCAGACGCACGCCGTCTTCTCCGGATCCGTGGAAACCCCGTCGGCACTGACTATATGTCCCAAATAGCACACGGACCGTTGCAATAGGTGACATTTCTTAGGTGTAAATTTCAGATTGGCGGAGCTCATTCTGGCGAACACCGCCTCCAGTCTCTGTAGATGTTCGTCAAATGTGCGGCTAAAGACGATGATATCGTCTAAATATATCAGACATGTCTCCCACTGCAACCCCGTTAATACCAGCTCCATCAACCTCTGAAATGTGGCGGGGGCAGCATTCAACCGCATCGGAAGACAATTAAATTGAAATAGACCCTGCGGCATACGGACAGCGGTCTTTTCCCGTGAGGACTCATCGAGGGGAAGCTACCA
The DNA here is from genome assembly GCF_964198595.1 of Lampetra fluviatilis. Lineage (NCBI taxonomy): Eukaryota > Metazoa > Chordata > Hyperoartia > Petromyzontiformes > Petromyzontidae > Lampetra > Lampetra fluviatilis. The sequence goes on along the minus strand of NC_136293.1, from coordinate 1,067,422 downwards.
GAATCCCGAAGAGAGATCCAGCGTTGAAAAGAACTTCGCCCCCGACAAGGCATCGAGGGAATCATCCATACGTGGCAGGGGGTACGCATCCGCCACGGACACTTTGTTTAATTTGCGAAAATCGACGCAAAATCGCAATTTGCCGTCTTTCTTTTTGACAAAGACTACAGGCGCGCCCCATGGGCTGTTAGACGGAGATATTATGTCCGCAGCCAGCATGTCATCCACTGCTCCACGAACATGGTCTCGCTCCGCCGGGCTCATCCGATGCGAGTTCAACCGAATCGGAGCAGCGTCCCCCGTGTCAATATGATGGGAAAGCAGGGAGGTGCGTCCCAAGTCCAAATCGTCGGAGCTAACTCAACAATAGCGCGCGAAGCGCGGATCGCTGTTCCCCGGTCAGGGATGAATTTTCGCCGCACAATTTGGCGATCCAGCGATCATCTTGGCCCGCAGGGCCCGAAACTCCGGCAATCACATCCCGGCTGCCCAGATGGTCCTGGGCCGTGAACGCCGTTGTGGCATGGGCCATGACCGTTCTGGCCGGCATGCAAACATTCTCTGTACTCCCATTAAGCACCTGCAAAAATGGCTGCTGGTCCGACCGGATAATAGTTTGCGCCCCGACCAGCACCGATCCGCCCGTTATAGTTGTGGACGGCGATAAAAATACCCCAGGCGCTCCTTCCCGAACAGGCACCGGTTTCCGATATCGCAAGGGGATGAGCATCTGTGAACCAGGTGGAATGTCAACAGATACTTCGGACAGCGCCTGCGCTTGGCAGACCGGAGCGGGTCGCCCCCAGGGCGATGGCAAAAATGTAATTTTTCGACACCCCGGTAATTCAATGCAGTTTTGATTAACTCTTATTAGAATGGGCATTTTGGCCAGAAAATCAGTTCCCAACAAACACGGAACCGCAAGGGACCTCGAAATCAACACAGTTCCCGAGGCCGACACCCCCCCGATGGATATATTGGCGTCCACCTGGCCCACAATGCCCATACTTCTCCCATTCGCTGCTACACAGGAATGGTAAACCGGGCGCACTGCGTCCGGCGGGATGCCCAACAGATGGAAAATGACATCCGATATAATCATCGCGGACGCACCGGAGTCCACTAAAATGCGCATGTCGACCCCTTGTATAGAACCCGGCACAGTGGACGAACCAGTAGCGGCCGCAACAACCCGCCGTGCCAATTTACGCCACTGCGTTACCGAGCGACATGGGCCAGTCGGCGGCCTCCCGTTGTTAACGACACCCGGATCGCGCGGCAACGGTGATGAATGAGGTGCCAAGCCTTGCCGGGTGTCTGGTGCGCACCGACTTGCCTGTCCAGGAGGGTCCTTCCTCGGCACGTCTGTGGTCGAGGCCTCCTGCTGGGGCGGCCCCGGGATACGGGCCCAGCAATCCCTGGCGTAGTGGCCTTTGCGACCGCAGCGGAAACACTCGACGTCATTACGACGCACAGCACTCCCCCCATCTCGACGCTCCCGCGTCGGCGGCGCAGATCGCGGCTCTGGCCCTCCGCGGGCAGGCCACTGCGCAGAGGCGGCCGTCAATTCCTGCGGGCCCCCCCCGTCAGGAACGTACACCGCCTTCTTGGGATCCCAACCCACGGCACCCCCTTCCACAATGGGCCCCCCCCGTCCACGCTGTCACCTGCTTCCAACGGCGCAGATTAAACTGGGCATCCAAACACTTCACAGCCGCCCGAAACGTCAACTTCTCATGGCTGCAGACCGGCATAGGGATCCCCAAATCTCTCGATAGCTCAAGCATTTTGCCCAAAATAAGGGGTTCCAGTAGGTCAGGCTCCGTCTCAGGGTATGCGGCCATGGCCAATTCCAGGACAACACCCCTGTATGCCACCGGCGACTATTCAGGTGCCCGCTGGCGCTGAACGAATTGTCGGTGAGCGTCATCTGGTGGCTCGTACGCATCCGCCATCTCGTCAAAAACCCCTCTCAGTGTCTTCTTTTTCTCGGCCTTGTGGAATGGAAAAATCTGACTGACTCATCGTCGAGAAGAGTTGGCAGAAATTCCAGGGCCTCTGCGTCAGTCCATCTGGCGGAGCGCGCCGCCGCCAAAAATCGGCAGGCGAATGCACTCCAGTCGCCTCCAATTGAAAATTATTTAACTATTGTCAAGTGACGGCTAAGGGTCCTCGCTCCGCTGTCCTCCACAGATGGCGCGTCGCGTGGCATGTTCAAGATGGCGTCGGACCGCAACGTGTCAAAGATGGCGGCTTCCCGCCGCGGAGGGCGCAAGATGGTGGATTCCCACGGTTCTTCCCCTGCCACGCTCAAGATGGCGTCCTCGTGCCGTGTGGCAGAGGGTGCTGGCGGCGCAGGCCTTGCCTTGCCTGCGCCGCAAGCGGGCCTCCCCGACGCCGTCGCCGGCGTGACGAGGTCGCACAGTTGCGCCAAGACGGTCTTCAAAGTCTCCAGCTGGGCCGCCATCTGTCTCCATCGCTGGTCAGCGTCCTCCAGCGCGGGCGGATCCACCGAAGCGGCGACCTCTTGCACCCCCGGGCCACCACTCGTTCCCGCGTCGATTTCTCCCTCCATCGTTGGCAGCCCCACTGCCTGAGGAAGGTCGTCGTCATCGGAAGATGTAGCAGACGATGGTGCGGGGATATTCTTTCTTCTGAGCTGTTTTGACATGCCGTTTCACTTTTGACACCAGTGTAATAAAGGACTCTTTCACTGGGTCTGTCTCCGTTGTCCTTTATTGTGGTTCATACAACTTTGCCCGCATGGCGTCTCGCTCAGAGTCTCCTCCGTCTCCCGCTCGGCAGCCCCACTGCTGCCGTCGCTCCTGCAGACTTGCTGCTGGCTCACTATGCAGCCCCGCTGCTGGCTCTTCACTCAGCCTCTCTGCCCCCGACCTGCAGCCCCACGGCTGCTCTCTATGCAGCCCCGCTGCTGGCTCTCCGTCTCCTCCGTGCCCGGACACCGCTGGCCAACGGTGCCGAGTCCCGACCTGTGGCGATCACGCCACTTTCCACCTCCTGCCCTGCGTGGCCTCCTCCTGTCTTTATTCCCACACTCTCCTCCAGCCCTTCCGGTTCCTGCCCTTAAAAGCTCTCCCTCTCCCCACGTGACCCAACTCCTCCCACCTGTTACGTCATATCCGCGAGGCCGTTTACGCTCGCATTACACATATGCCCGTGCATTATGCAGGATTAGCAGCATCATAGAGAGGGGATATATTATTAATGCTAGCAATAATATTATTAAGCATTAATATTATTAATGCTACCCCTCACTTTGATGCTGCTAATCCTGCAGAATGCACGGGCATAATTAGTACTATTCACATACCTGCATTTCCCATATACCCTCCCTTTGATGCTGCTAATCCTACATAATGCACGGGCATATGTAGTACTAATCACATTCCTGCATTTCCAATAAATATGCTAAATTCATCTTGATATGCAAATTATTTTGTCTAAGCGCCCTTTCCCCTCCTCCCAACCCAGCTTATATATATGCTCCAAGCTCGTGTGCTGTTTCATTCAGACGCTGTCTCCCCGACAGACCTGGTTTTCACCTGAGGACGGCTGCTTGCGTTGTGGCCGAAACGTCGTGAGAATTATTTTATTATGTTTTATTTTTATTATTTTATTACTTCCCTTCTACGTGACTTTACCGAAATAACCAAGAAGATGAATCCCTGCAGTCACGAAAGCTTTAAATCGAGTCAACACTGTTAGAGGTAAGGGTTAGTGATTCGACACGGGGTAGGGGTTAGCTTGAGTTGTTGGATTCGGGGGTTGGTATATCAGCAGTTGCAGCAGCGTCATAATTATCATCATCAATTATCAGCAATTAAAACGATCGTCATCTTCATTTATCATCATCATGATTACGAAGCTGCTTCCGGAAGAGACCTACATTTCCGGGGCAAAAATTCGGATTCTAGAATCTCCACACACTCAAATTACAGGAGTTGCCACAAACCAGGGGGGCGCGAATTAACATATTCGCATATCATTGGAACGCGGGATATATCAATATATCATAATTCCGTTGTAATCGTAAGGGCATTTGTATGCGTGAGGTGTAAATTCGGCACGATGGCTCTCCATTCTTTTAATGGGTTAATGCTCAATCATGTACGCATAGGCTGCAAATACATGGACATGCGGACCCTTTCTGCAGCATTTCCTATCAATGTCTGTAGGGATGCAGCTCGGGCAAGAAGTCCAGTGCGTGTGGCTCTTCCGTGTACGCGATAAACAAAGATTTTTGACAAGTGTGTTTATTACCCACTGCAAACTCTTCTAAGTGAATAACAATCATTGCGTAACAAACTACATGTCAAATCTGCCAATTATAGTGGTTTTACTGTGCACGTTGTCAGTTTTATGGGATTTGACATAACGACACTCAGATTTGTCTTTTTGTCTTCATTTTGAGAGCATCGGCGCTTGAACTGAAAGCAATTATAGTGATATGAGAGCTGGGGGAGCATTGCAACAATCTGCGTATGACAGTGTGAACGCATTGCTTTTTGATTCTGGGCCAAGTTGAACCGTGGAGCAAGTTGAACACAGCGGTGACGACGTTTGTGTATGCAGGAGAACTTGACTAAATATCACGACTCATTGTCTTAAATGGTCTGCCTTGGTTGTTCATTCAATGTACTAATCTAAACCTTACAATACAAGATGCTATTGATGTCCCACGCCCTTGCTATAGCGGGCCCCGGGGTATTTTGCCTGCTCTTCCACGCTGGCGAGGCATTTAAAAAGAGGTGTGAGTATCCACGCTTCATCCCACCACACTCCACCTGCCCATGGACTAACTGTGGTGAACCCATTTATACTGCTGGGTGGACAGAGGCAGATAAAAAAAAACTGCAGTGCCAGGAGGTGAAACGGAACTGGCGACCTCTGTCATAACCGTTACAACCACCGAGGCAGCATGCCTGGCTCGGAATGCAGCTTGTCTCGTGATAAATCAGATCTCGGCTTGGCCAGTATGAAGAGAAGTTAGGGCGTCAGGTTTTGTCAATGGGTTGTGTGGGGAGTAATTCATGGCTAGGCTGATGAGCGGTGTCATGCAGCTGTGATTGAGCACTCCAGAGGAAGTGTTTGTGCATCATGCGGAAGATGCAGGCATCCCTGCTTCCCTACCGTGTATGCAAAGTATTTATACGGAATTTGTATTGGTATCCGCACACATTTGTTAGACGTTGATCATGTATATCTATGTTGAACTTCTTTCGTACCGTGTATGTATATCTATGTTGAACTTCTTTCGCACCGTACCTAGCTAACCGTGCTAATCGGAGGTGTCGGCGGAAGGACAACAAAACTAAACACAAAAAGCAGTTCTAAAGAAAGATTAAATGTAATAAGCAGAACAATCCTGACAAGCCATGCAACACCAAACTTATACTTAATATTTTCAGATTTTTTATTTTTTAACTCAATATGCTTTGCAATATTTGGTGATAATATTAAATTGAAAAATGTTTGAAAGCATCATTGTGTTTTCCTGTTTGCTTCGTATCACGTGTTCTCTTGTCCAGAGCCTTGAGATCAGAAACGCTACACACGTTTTTCATTGCATACGTAAAAATATATCAAATTTGGACAATCATAGTATTCTATAAATAGTTTGCTATTTCAAAATAACGCAACATTTTAGGCATTATCTACCATGGGCATATAAAGGAGGAGCACTTCACTTAATCTTGGCTACATCCCAACTCTGAACATTTCAAATATTGGGTTTGCCACCAACGTCCATCTGTGTGTGTGTAGATCACGTGGGACAATGTTGCTTCCAGTTACGTGGACCAGTGGTTACTCGAAGGGATCTCAGGGGTAGCTCTGCGATATCCACTTCCATTGGTCGTTCTGGAATATGAAGGGATGCACTACTCCGTGAGTGTTCCAGATGGATTTTGCATATGTTGAACTTCTTTCGCACCATACGTAGCCAACCGTGCTAAACGACAACACAATCGGATGTCACTTTTTGGGTGTAAGGAAAGAAACATTCCAAAATATATATTTAACCAAGTGCCCAAGATTGTGCCATGTTATTAAACATTCCCTTTAATACAATATTACTACGTATAATTGTTTATTAAGATTTCCAATTGTTAAAAATCCTGTGCAGTGTAATGTTAGGTTTGTGTCCAGGCTATGGCTCAGATTGTGGCTATTAGGAAGCATTAAGGCGAGTGTTATGGTCTAAGGTAAGGTTTGAGTGAACTTAGATTGGGTGTGTTTACAGGGACAACTTTTTCCTGACACAGTGTATCATTTTAGCAAAACAGTGGTGCCCATGAATTGTAACATTTAATATGTGAAGTAAGTATAGTTTAGTCAATTAAAAACAACATATTTCAGGAAACTAATACTGGAAGCCAGCTAGCACTTGCTGCAGAATTTACGAGCAGTCATGTATTTTTTTCACTCTCTCCGAAATAAGTCAAAATTGGAGCGATATAATTGTAATGCCTCCCACCATTCAAGGTCATGCAGATCACCGTCCTCACTAACAAGACGTCTGATGTTGTAGAACATCTATCTTCGTGGATAAAACATTGACCATTTTATTTCAAACTCTTATTACATGCAGAGTTCCAATACGGGAATCGCTGACATAGCATTCGTTATAGACAAGTGCTATAATCAGTCAACATGCCTGGCATTATTAAACCGTAGGTGGCAGTAAGCTGTACACTCATAGCAGCGTGATTGATCCCAACTACGCAAGGCTGTTCTTGCACATGTAATGCGGGCGTAAACGGCCTCGCGGATATGACGTAACGGGGGGAGGGGTTAGGTTACGTGGGGGAGAGGGGTAAGCTCTTAAGGGCGGTAACCGGAAGAGACGAGAGGAGAGTGTAAGAATAAAGACAGGAGGAGGCCAAGCAGGGCAGAGGGTGGAGAGTGGCGCGATCGCCACAGGACGGGACTCGGCACCGTTGGCCAGCGGTGTCCAGGCACGGGGGAATGGAGAGCAGCGGTGGGGCTGCAGCGAGAGCAGCTGAGAGACTGCACAAAGGCGGAGAGGCTAAGAGGGAAGCCAACAGCGGAATTGCATCGGGAGCGGGGAGAAAAGGCTACGTGAGCGACGGCAGCTGTCAAGCTGCCAAGCGGAAGGCTCTGAGCGAGGGCTGTGTGGGGCAAAGTTGTAAGAACCCAAATAAAGGACAACGGAGACAGACACAGTGGAAGAGTCCTTTATTACACTGGTGTCAGAAGTGAAACGGCATGTCAAAACAGCTCAAAAGAAAGAATATTCCTGCACCATCGTCTGCTACATCATCCAACGACGACGACCTTCCTCGGGCGGTGGACCTGCCTGCGATGGAGGAGGAGATCCGAGCGGGAACGAGTACGGGTCTGGGAGATGTCACCGCGTCGGTGGACCCGTCCGCGCCGGAGGACGCTGACTTAAGATGGAGGCAGATGGCGGCGCAGCTGGAGACCTTGAAAACCGTGCTTGCACAACTGTGCGACCTCGTCACGCCGGCGACGCCGTCGGGGAGGCCCGGGGGTGATCCGCAGGCCTCGGTCTTGCCTGCGCTGCCAGCGCCATCTGCCACGCGGCACGAAGACGCCATCTTGGGTGTGGCAGGGGAAGAACGGCGGAAAGCCGCCATCTTGCGCCCTCCGCGGCGGGGGGCCGCCATCTTGGACACATTGCGGTGCGACGCCATTTTGAATATGCCACGCGACGAGTCACCTGCTGAGGACGGCGCAGCGAGGAGTCGCAGCCGTCATTTGACAACTGTTAAAAAATTCTCCATCGGTGGCGACTGGAGTGCTTTCGCCTGCAGATTTTTGGCGGCGGTGCACTCCGCCAGGTGGACCGACGCAGAGGCCCTGGAGGTCCTGCCAATTCTTCTCGACGACGAGTCGGAGCGATTCTTCCATTCTATAAAAGCCGAGAAAAAGAAAACGTTGAGAGGAGTTTTTGACGAGATGGCGGATGCGTACGAGCCGCCGGATAATGCTCACCGCCGGTTCGTTTAACGCCAGTGGGCATACAGGGGTGCTGTCTTGGAGTTAGCCATGGCCGCATACCCGGAGACGGAGCCTGACCTACTCGAACCCCTCATTTTGGGCAAAATGCTCGAGCTGTCCCGGGATTTGGGGATCCCTATGCCGGTGTATGGCCATGAAAAGCTGACATCCCGGGCGGCCGTAAAGTGTCTTGATGCCCAGTTTAATCTACGCCGCTGGAAGCAAGTCACGGCATGGACGGGGGGACCCATTATCGAGGGAGGTGCCGTGGGTTGAAATTCCAAAAAGGCGGTGTACGTTCCTGACGGGGGGGGCCCGCAGGAGCTGACAGCCGCCTCTGCGCGGTGGTCGGCCCGCGGTGGGCCGGGGCCGCAATCTGCGCCGCCGACGCGGGAGCGTCAGGATGGGGGGCCTGCGGCGTGGCGCAATGACATCGAGTGCTTCCGCTGCGGTCGTAAGGGCCATTACGCCAGGGACTGCTGGGCCCGTATCCCAGGTCCGCCCCAGAAGGAGGCCTCGACAGCAGACGTGCCGCGGAAGGATCCTCCTGGACAGGCAAGTCGGTGTGCACCAGACACCCGGCAAGGCTTGACACCTCATTCATCACCATTGCCGCGCGAACCGGGTGTAGTTAATAAAGGGAGGCCATCGACTGGCCCATGTCGCTCAGTAACGCAGTGGCGTAAATTGGCACGGCGGGTCGTCGCGGCCGCTACTGGTTCATCCACTGTACCGGGTTCTATACAGGGGGTTGACGTGTGCATTTTAGTGGACTCCGGGGCGTCCGCGACCATTATATCGGATGTAATTTTCAATCTGTTGGGCATCCCCAGCAGCCATTTTTGCAGGTGCTTAATGGGAGTACGGAAAATGTGTGTGTGCCGGCTGGAACGGTTGTGGCACATGCCACCACAGCGTTTATGGCCCAGGACTATCTGGGCCACCGGGAGATGGTTGCCGGTGTTTCGGCCTATGCGGCCCCAGATAATCGCTGGATCGCCGAATTGTGCGGAGAAAATTCTTACCTTTCCGAGGAACAATGGTTCGCGCTTTGCGCGCTATTGTTGAGTTATTCGGATGTGTTTAGCTCCGACGATCTTGATTTGGGACGCACCTCCCTGCTTTCCCATCATATTGACACGGGGGACGCTGCTCCTATTCGGTTGAACTCATATCGGATGAGTCCGGCGGAGCGAGATCATGTTCGAGGGGCAGTGGATGACATGTTGGCTGCAGACATAATATCTCCATCTAATAGCCCATGGGGCACGCCTGTTGTCTTGGTTAAAAAGAAAGACAGGAAATTGCGATTTTGCGTGGATTTTCGGAAATTAAATAAAGTGTCCGTGGCAGATGTGTACCCCCTGCCGCGTATGGACGATTCCCTCGATGCCTTGTCGGAGGCGAAGTTCTTTTTGACGCTGGATCTCTCTTCGGGATTCTGGCAGCTTCCCCTCGATGAGTCCTCGCGGGAAAAGACAGCTTTCCGTACGCCGCAGGGGTTATTTCAATTTAATTGTCTTCCGATGGGGTTGAATGCTGCCCCCGCCACATTTCAGAGGTTGATGGAACTGGTATTAATGGGGTTGCAGTGGGAGACATGTCTGATATATTTAGACGATATTATCGTCTTCAGCCTCACATTTGATGAACATTTACTGAGGTTGGAGGCGGTGTTCGGCAGGATGCGTTCCGCCAAATTGAAATTTAAACCTAAGAAATGTCACCTACTGCAACGGTCCATGCGCTATTTGGGACATATCGTTAGTGCGGACGGGGTTGCCACGGATCCGGACAAGACGGCGTGCGTCCGTGACTGGCCAACCCCAGCCACGGTGGGGGATGTGCGTCGGTTTTTGGGGATTGCCTCATATTATCGTAGGTTTGTTCCCAATTTTGCAACGATCGCGAGGCCTCTGCACCTCCTTACGGGTAAAGGACGAAAATTTGATTGGGGACCGCCAGAGGAGGCGGCGTTTTAAGGCCTGCGCGATCGGTTGGCTACAGCGCCGACGTTGGATTATCCAGATTTTGATCACCCCTTCATTCTGGATACGGACGCGAGTGACACGGGCATTGGGGCCATGTTGTCACAGTCCAAAGGCGGTGTGGAGCGCGTGGTGGCGTACGGTAGCCGGGTTTTGTCTCCCGCCGAAACCCGCTACTGCGTCACTCGCCGGGAACTTTTGGCTATTGTCTACTTTCTCCGCCAATTTCGACCGTATCTTTACAGCCGTTCATTTATTGTGCGCACAGATCATGCGGCCTTGCAGTATGCCCTGAAGGTGGACCAACCATGCGGCCAGTTGGCGCGATGGTTGGACACGCTGCAGGAATTTTCCTTCCAAATTCATCATCGGAAGGGGGTGTGTCACGCGAATGTGGACGCGCTCTCTAGGTTGCCGCAGCAATCCCCTTGCGCGCGCGCATTGGGGACGCATAGGTGTGCGCCGATCCGGCAGCCCCCTCGGCCTGTTGCGTTGGCGGTCGAGGTGCCTGAGACTCCAGTGGGGCCGGGACCGGCTGATGGTATTTTGAACCTTCCAAGGGCTGTATGGATTCGTGAACAAATGCTGAACGATTCATTGGGGACCCTACGGAGTCGGGCTGCGAAGGAGAGTGGGGGACCGGGTTCCGGGGGAACGCCGGGAACAGCTCTCCGCGATGGACTGCTGATGTGGAGGGAAGGGTTAGATGAACGCTGGCGTCTTGTTGTACCGGCATCCTTGCGGTACGAATTGATTAGGACTCTGCATTGCGACACGCTGTTACATCTGGGGGTGCAGAAGACCCTATTGACGTTGCAGCGAGATAACTTTTGGCATGGCATGACGACGGATGTCGTCGGGCACGTTCACGCGTGTCCCGATTGTGCCCGGCGGAAGCCACCTAAACACCCATATGTGCCGCCAATACAGTCTATTCGGGTGTCTCGAGTTAATGAGCTGGTGGCGTTAGATATTTTGGGACCCTTCCCGCCATCCGATAAAGGTAGTTGGGGTGGAGTACCTCTCCCGCTGGCCGATGGCCTGGCCCTTGCCTGACCAGTCGGCGGCGTCCATTACGGACGCCTTTCTATTCGGGTACGTTATGGACAAGGGGGCGCCGGAGAGGCTCCTCACGGATCAAGGCCGGAATTTTTCTTCCAAGTTGTTGGGGGAAGTGTGCGAGGCTCTGGGAACTAAAAAGATCCGGACATCTCCCTACCACCCGCAGACGGATGGTATGGTCGAACGGCTGAATCGGACTTTGTCCGCCATGCTGTATCACACGGTGAATGAAAAACAAGCGGATTGGGATTTGCATATCCCTGGGGTACTCTCGGCATACCGCATGACGCCACATGCGTCTACAGGATATTCGCCGTTTTTTCTCATGTACGGTCGCGAAAACGTGCCGCCGATGGATGTGCAGTTGGGAACAGGAGTGAGGGGACCTATTAAGCCTCTTCCTGATTACATTCAGGACACCGTTCGCCGTGTCACTGAGGCGCTGGAAGGGGCCCGCATGGCTACGGCCAAAGCCCAGGCCCGGAACGAACAGTGCACTCGACGCTCTAAGGGGAAGTGCCCCTGGAAGGTGGGGGACATAGCCTGGCTGCATTGCCCATAGGTGCGGCCAGGGACCTCCCCTAAATTACATAAACCATGGCAAGGGCCTGTTCGGCTCATCGAGGTTCCCAATCCACAGTCTGCACGCGTTCGGTTCGGATCTCGGCGTTGGTACGTCCACACGTCTCGCTTGAAACCAAATGTGGCCCCTCGAACGGATGCGTCATTCCCTGATGTTGCCTTGCCAGGGTCTGTTGCTGCCGACGCACCCTTGCCTGTGCCTGTTGACCCTGCAAGAGCGCCTGTCGTGCCTTTTACAGACAAGACGGCCGTGACACTGCAGGAAACAGGGGACTCTGCTCGGGGTGGGCTTATCACGGCTGCGGGGACGCCGAGCCCCGCCGCCCTTCCGACCCCGCCGCGGACACGATTGCGGGACACCCCGGACTCTGGTCCTTCGGGGAAACGGGACCGTGGCGTTGGCGGGCCTTTAATAGCGACAGGCAGTTTTGATCCTGTCGCTCCTAAAACCCCGTCGCGTTCTCCGTCTGCAGGGGGGCCGCCGCCCGTCCAGGACAGGCCGGCGACCCGCACGCGGTCGAAGTCCCTTACTTTTCGTTGATTGATACTGTTCTTGTTCTTGTTGTTATTGTTATATTTATTGTATGCTTCGTTGTCCTTGCATGTCTGATAGTTGGTGGTCGCTCGCATTACTTGTTGTTGTTGTTCAGCCGAGGATGGCTGGAATTTTCTCCACGGGGGAGGGTGGTGTAATGCGGGCGTAAACGGCCTCGCGGATATGACGTAACGGGGGGAGGGGTTAGGTCACGTGGGGGAGAGGGGTAAGCTCTTAAGGGCGGTAACCGGACGAGACGAGAGGAGAGTGTAAGAATAAAGAGAGGAGGAGGCCACGCAGGGCAGAGGGTGGAGAGTGGCGCGATCGCCACAGGACGGGACTCGGCACCGTTGGCCAGCGGTGTCCGGGCACGGGGGAACGGAGAGCAGCGGTGGGGCTGCAGCGAGAGCAGCTGAGAGACTGCACAAAGGCGGAGAGGCTAAGAGGGAAGCCAGCAGCGGAGCTGCATCAGGAGTGGGGAGAAAAGGCTACGTGAGCGACGGCAGCTGTGAAGCTGCCAAGCGGAAGGCTCTGAGCGAGGGCTGTGTGGGGCAAAGTTGTAAGAACCCAAATAAAGGACAACGGAGACAGACACAGTGGAAGAGTCCTTTATTACACACAGGCCAACAAGACCACTCGCCCTGTGCGGAATAATAATGTGCAGTTGCCACGTAAGAAATGTTACATTAAGTGTGTTTTTTTGCCCCGGGTTTAATGTATAAATAAATAAGCAGAATCACAAAATCACGCGTGAGCAGGCTTGTTTGTCCTCAGTCGCAGATTACGTGTGGCAGAAATATTATACAACTGTGAGTAGAAGTAGCATGGCTCACAGTTGTGTTATAATCAAAGTGACAGTGCTGCCAGTTGTGTTATAATTAAAGTGGCAGTGCTGCTAGTTGTATTATAAATAAAGTGGCAGTGCTATCAGTTGTGTTATAATTAAAGTAACAGTGCTGCCAGTTGTGTTATAATTAAAGTGGCAGTGCTGCAAGTTGTGTTATAATTAAAGTGACAGTACTGCCAGTTGTGTCATAATTAAGGTAGCAGTGCTGCCAGTTGTGTTATAATTAAAGTGGCAGTGCTGCTAGTTGTATTATAATTAAAGTGACAGTGCTGCAAGTTGTGTTATAAATAAAGTGGCAGTGCTGCCAGTTGTGTTATAATTAAAATAGCAGTGCTGCCAGTTGTGTTATAATTAAAATAGCAGTGCTGCCAGTTGTGTTATAATTAAAGTAACAAATGCATCCAAAGATCCCCTTACCAGGGGTATTCATTGTAGGTGGTGTTGGCCTGAGAAAGGCTCAAACATCAATTTACCTTGTGGGTGTGTGTGGCCAGGAATCCATCCAGAGTCTTCAGGCTCATGAGTTGCATTACATTTCCAAATTTGGTTAAGTCTGATATCTAAGCTTCCTTTTTCTTTTCTCTCTCTCTCTTTAACCTAATCCCTCTTTGAATTTCACCCCTACCCACTCGCCTGTTACTACCTCCCCTCCCTCCCCCCGTCTCGGATCTATACAATGCCTCGTCACAACGGCATGCTTCTCTCTCTCACCTGAAGACAATTGCTTGTTGTTTCGATCGAAACGTCGTGATCTATTATTTATTTTCCTATCTACGTGACTTTACCGAAAGAACCAAAAAATATAGTTATACCTTCTCAACTAGACGAATTCTTACTACACTCATCATAACTGGACTTAACTGTTCTCTAAGCAATTATATGGAAATCAATCAGCTGCAACAAAGTCTCAATATTTTTTGGACAGATTAATGTTTAAAACTTCGCCTGTGATTCCTGGACAGAGTAAAAATGCCACTCCACTGTAATTATCAACTCCTGCTGTATCATATAAAATGACCGGTGTAGCAAAGTATGGTCAATTACCCCCCTTGCCTATGACTGACCTAACTAAGCCACGACCCAGTAGCTCTGGAGCCACCAGCCACGGTGCCTGCTGGGTCAGTGAAGCAACCGGGGCTGCTGAGCTTCACGGGTTTATGAGCAAGTCCCCTTCTGAATTTGGCCATTGTATGTTGGCGGTGTATGTACGTATGTTAAACTTATTTCATACCGTACGTAGCCAACCACTGCTCTACCGGCAGCACGAGGACTCTGCCTATCGAATCAATCCTCGTCAAATCGGAGACAGGAGTAAATTGAAATGTAGTTGGGAATGTGTATGCATTGGCACTCAAAAATAGGCTCTGTTGTCATATTCCATGAGGTGTTTCCCAGCACTCAATCCCCAATGCTGATGCAAATCCCCTTTGCCTTGATTGATTTCTTACTCTTTACAGTCGTGGGACCACAGAGCAAAATTAACAATTAAATATTTTCTCCAGTACAAACGAGGTGCAATGCCGCTTCAAGTTAATTCATGTTAGATTATGTATAGTATCGCCTAAGATATGAATAGACACAATGAAATACTTCTTCTTGGTTCTTTCGGTAAAGTCACGTAGAATGGAAATAATAAAATAATAAAAATAAAACATAATAAAATAATTCTCACGACAGACCTGTCTTTCTGACAGACCTGTTCTTCACCTGAAGACGGCTGCTTGCATTGTGGCCAAAACGTCGTGAGAATTATTTTATTGTTTTATTTTTATTATTTTATTATTTCCATTCTACGTGACTTTACCGAAAGAACCAAGAAGATGAATCCCTGCAGTCACGAAAGCTTTAAATCGAAAATGAAATACTTGTTCCAAAGTAAAGAAATTAAAATTGTAAATGACCATAAAATACAAAACGGATAGACATTTTTTTAAAGGATTTATTAAAGAGAATAAAAAAACTTTTGAGTTAATTAGAGGAATATTTATCCCACCTGCTGTGATGTAATATTTGCCATTTATAGCGGTAATAATTCACGCTGCATCGCCGAATATAATGGTGGATATCATTTAATGATCCCTTGTGCAAATATGTGTAATGCATATTCATTTCAAGACCTGCATGTGTATTTTATGGCCACTGCTAACAAATGCACCGTGGCTGCACGATGGAACAACACCACTGCCGTGGTCGGAGAGAGACTGGACGACGCGGGGTGTGAAATGCTGACAGCACCACAAGCATGCTCAATCATTGCAACGACCCATTTAGTAATTTCCAAGGCAATCGTATTATGCTGATAATTGAATACACCTAAGGTGTGCATTACATATATGCTTATATCACGTTTTTTTGCCATATATATTTTGACCTCTTTTATATTGTTGCAAACGGTATTTCATGTAGATCGATAGCATAGTGATTTCAATTATTACCGTAACACATACTCTTTGGTTTTTTCGGTAAAGTCACGTAGGTATAAAATAAAATAAATCACGATGTTTCAGGCGCAACACAAGCGTCCATCATCAGGTGGGGAAGCATGACCGTAACACATAAAGCAAGACCGTAACACATATGCTACAATTCTAGACACCTACATTCAATTACTAGCTATGGACAGCATCAACTGTAGTCTAAATATGGCCTGGGACTCCGGTAGGTTGACAGCCTCACTACCGATTCCCGCACCTCCGTACGGTGCGAGGGAAGTTCAACATTAACACATACCTCTTATGATGTCTGACTATCAGCACTGGGGAAACAAAGGTGGACAGGTGTGGTTGGTCTCCATTTCCATCTTATGTACCATGGCGATATTAACGGGTGCTTCATAATGGAGTAACATTTTCCTCAGCCATATGTAAGGGCATTTACATTAAATTAACAATATGAAGATTTCTACACAATTCTGGAGGTTGCCAGATGTGGCTAGTTGTAATTTACGGAAAAACGTCGTACTTAAATTGTAAATATTGTGGGTTTACCTTCCAACACACCGGTGTGCTAAACTAGTAACGAATTGGCATGTTTTGTTTACGTGACAAACCTTACTAATTGGCTGTGTCGGGTGGTGGTGGGTTTAACGACACAATTCAATTCACGCAATCTAACCCCAAAAAAACCTCTATTATGGATAATATTGCTCGGGAAAGCACCACGACTATGTGTTCAACCATCGGCAAGGACATCTTTACTTTTTTTACCATGTTGTATTGCAATGTAAGATAAAAAATAACTCAATTTAAAACACAAAGAAATGTTTTGATGGCAAGATTTGAATCAAGACAGATTGCAGGGATAGTCCCAATCTGTTCCGAATGGACCCCTTGCTCTGTGCATGTGTTGAATACTGTAATTTGCTTTTTACTTTAAAAAAATCAGGTCAAAGACAATCCACTGCTGGATGAAGGCCTCCCCATACTGTATGACCATGGATTGGATTAGCACTGTCCTGGTGTGACCCTGGCACTCCATAAATCGGCATCGGTGTTCAGGTGGCATTAATTGATCTACTGTATACCGAAATCTGGTACTGGTATTGTGTTGATCGTATTACAGTTTACTGCTCAGATTTACTAATGTTTTTAAGTAGTGCCTTCATATACACTAGGGCATTTCAGAGCACCTTACATCACGACTCATCTCAAACAGCCGTCGCTGTGTGCCAAAAGGTGACTCGGTACCAGCCTGTAAACGGGCATTCGATTTGCCAGTAAGGGGCAATGTTTAATCCCAAATCAGCAAAAATTACCTCAGCTGCCTGAGATATATGTCCTGGCCTGGGTCAGTAGAAAAGGTTATAACCCTACCATACTTTAACCATGCTGCCAGTGTTGGCTGGTTAAGGAGGTGAGCACATTCAATATGTCACCAACGGCATAATGCCCTGTAAATGAAAAACATAATAAGGCAGCGTTTCGAGCAATAGCCAGGGTTGCCTATCCAAATCCAAAATATTATCAGTCTGTAAAAAACTGCATTTGACAATAATACAGTTCAATACAATACCAGTACCAGATGTTGGCACAAATACATTCCAACCACCCGAGCAAAGCTGGCAATTTTAAAATATGGCACCTGCATTAATTAAAAAAAAAAACGTTCAGTGCATTTTCTTTGCTAAATACCATACATAAAATACCAACTTTCGTGGGTCTCAGGGGGGGGTAATAACTCCCACCTTTGATCCACCACTGCCACATGAATACTAAATAGTGTTTTCAATTTGTTACGCCCCATATACGCTTAACTATTGACATTAATCTATGCAAGATATCTCAGAGGTCGACACTGTGGCCATGAAGCTATCCAGACTTCTACATCTTTTAGTTGCTAAGTATATGAGCTGTTTAAGTCCCTCTGACGACCACAATGAAATTACGTACATTTTCTATCCAGAGCCCCATTCTGCTCTCTTAAACAACGGTCTACATGGACTATTACAACAACAATAGCGTTTCCTGTGGCTCGTGAGGAGGTACAGATTTGTAAAAAAAATCAGACTGTGATCTACACTCTTCAGTTTGAAGAACGGGTATAATTAAGCATTGAAGCTCAGGGGCAAGTGTTTTACTATCAATCCTAGCACAGACGTGCAATCCATTAATGAAATCGAGTAACTGTATTTAATAGCCTCGTGCTGAAATGCAGGGTAAAATATTTCCTCCATTCAGGCATTGTAATTTCATTAAGCTCAAGCTACATTTTGGTTGCCCAGAGTTTCCAAAGAGTGTGTTAACCACGAGCTTAAAATAAAAAAATGTTGATTTGAAGATAAAATCATTTTTAATTGGCAATAATCCTTAATTTATCCAAGAAATGCTCAGAGTCTTGAACCTTTATTGGAAAGTCCTGCTTCAAATGTTCGGTAAATTTTTGGGATAATTTTGGATGTGGAGAGTCCTCACGGTGCCTGCATAAAAAAAAAAACGTACAAAGGAATAATATTTAAACTACATCCATACAACATCTCAGATTAATACTGGCTGAACTGCATGCTACAAGCACCTTACTGCCCTGCCGGTGTGAAGTATCACGCGTATAACTTTTAAATATCTGTGTAAGTCACAGGATTACCGGCATGCACCGCTGCACCAGTCTCGCTCAGAGACTCACTTTGTATGCATTGCCTTGCTTTCAGTCAGGAGGATCATTTAGTGTTGATCAGCCCAATACTATGGGATTTCGTTGAGCGTTTTCGTTTTTTTTAGAACTCGTGATTGATGGATATCGAGCCAAGGTAAAAAGAGCACCGTCGGTCTGCATTACTGCATCCTGAGATTGCGTGCGGGAAAACCGAGAGCTTGTTTTGGTAAATTAATCCATCTTGCATTTTTTTTCTTTTAAGCAAATAAAAACTCCCACCATGGTTGTTGAAAATGCAGAGATAAAACATCAAAATGCTTCTCTTATTAATACAGATCAAATAATGATGCAATTTATCTTAAAATACACTATTAGTATGGCAGTTATCACTTTAAGCCACGATATTTGTTACCCTCGTTTTATTACTGCAATGATGCACAAAGGTTATCTTCTCAGGGCCAGATCCCACCTTAAGTCACATCAACCTAAAACTAGATTTGCGGTTCAGTGGTGTGCATCAATAGCAGCACAGGGAGGAAAATGCAGCCATCTTTGTGGACGTCCGTGCTTCCCCTTGTGTGCGGGTGACCTTAGTGGGTCTTAGCCCGTGGAAGTTGCCCCAACAGGCTATACACCACCAACATGAGAGATGTTAATCTTATTACGTACACGATTGTAAGTCAAGCTCTGAGTGAATCTCATCGTATTTCAGATGCCGCAAAGTTCACAAGACGTACCGTGTGCTCTATGAATCGTTACACTAGACTCTTCTGCAGGGTTAACATTTGCAACAGTGATACCCCATTGGACATGTACACATAAATGAAAGGGCTAATTCATTGGACTTTAGATTGCGTCTTTAAAGCTATGAAGTTGGTACACAAACATTAAAACGATTGCCGTATCATAGCGCTATAATCACCTGCATGTGCATTTACTCTCAAGCACCCTACATTCACCTAATGAATGTGCAAAACAACAGGCATTCATCATATTGCAGTGTAAGAAGCGGCAGCAGTGAGACCAAGAACAACCAACTGAGTGTGCACAATACTGCAAGTGGGAGTCATTAGCCCCGACTCAAGGGAGCCATGCATAACATTTCTGATTGGTCTAAATTGGGGCACAGCGATGCGCACGGTGATGCACCAATTAGCCCACTGCACATTGATACAGGTTCATTATATCCCATCCCTGTGGACAGCTCTCCGGACGAGGCACAGCGAGATTGTCTGCTACGTGACCTTTCACGTGAACCGTGCCGAGCCAGATTTGAAAAATGGTGAACATCAAAGGATGCATTCTGTCCGTGCAGCTGGCCCGTGGCTTATTGATCAATTGCCTTACGTCTGATCTGCTCCGGTGCTAAAACTCCAGAGCATGTTTGACACTAACATGCAACCACGGCCAGCCCCGTAGTGTGGAGCGGCAGGCGCTGAGCCCACAAAGCGTCGTGGCCCCACCCAGGGCGGTGAGGCCGGACCCCGCGTCTCGCTGCCGATCCTGGAGGACTCCACGGCTGTCTCTGAATATATCGCAGTGTGCCTTCCCTAGCAAAATAAAATAAAATCGTTTAGTTTAGAATGACCAAATTCGCTGTCCAGTGCCCGTAGATTCCATTACACGCTTGCATGAATTATTAAAATGTTGTAACACATGTACTGCAACCAATATTTTTAGCGCAAAAATGTTTGTCTTTGCATGAGAAATTATGTAAAATGTCCAAGAAAAGATATGTTCATGAATGTGTCATTATGTGTAGGATATGTATGTGTCACTTTACACCCTGTAGATTTTCACCTCACGGGATTACCCAGGTAAAATGTTACATAATGAAAACATCCTTCCAAATCCTCACATTCAGTCTCCTCATTTCTCACAAAAAACTCCTTTGTAATCATCCATTCATAGTAACTCGTGAGGAATACATTCAGTCAAACTAGCAGTTCACCAGCATCGGTTTAAGGAGCCTTGGCTTTGCTGATGGAACAATGAATGTTGAAACTGGTCCAGAGTTTGCTTGTTTTGAACCAATGTTGCTGGGATTATGTACTCCCAGAAGGCCTTGTGGCTGATGGGATGTGTAAAAAAAGAACGCCTGTTTAACGTGCAGGGAAACATACGCATAATCTGCATATATATGTCGGTGGCATTGTGAGTCATTTGCTTTAATACAATATGCAAGCTGGATAATTAACACATAAATGTATTTCACTGCCTGAGGTCATATCAGTATAGAGGACACATGCTGTCATGTACAGATTATGCCAATGTGAGTGACGATGTAGCTCTTGAATATGGAAATTGCGAATTGAGGGAACTGGATGAACACTACACACATCATTTGACTGCCACTCCATGAGACATTCGGGTGGGAATCCACTGGGGTAAAACAGGAAATGTAAACAAGCCCAGAGAAATAGATTCATTATTATTATTATTGCCATGCTTGTTCACCCAGGAAAGCTTCACTACAGAAACAAATTATAACATCGATTTCACTGATTTACATCATGAAATATCCAGTATATTAATGGTCAGTACTGAGAGCGAGGGGTAGATATAAATACAAACATCAGAATAATTATTTTAAACTGTAACATGCATGATGAAGAGGAGGAATCATACGAAAATAATTCGACTAAATGTATTTCCCAGAGTTTTCCAGATCGAGGCGTTCTGAGGTTGTTTCCCCCTATAAAGCATGAGGATATGCGGTTGCATTGTCAATAACAAACACATGCAACAAAAGAAAAATGCAGCCAACTGTAAAACTCCTCAAAAG
Source organism: Lampetra fluviatilis (assembly GCF_964198595.1). Lineage (NCBI taxonomy): Eukaryota > Metazoa > Chordata > Hyperoartia > Petromyzontiformes > Petromyzontidae > Lampetra > Lampetra fluviatilis. The sequence continues at coordinate 1,046,531 of NC_136293.1, read as the reverse complement.
GATTAATGAGAAAAGAGGAGATAATATCACGATAAACTGAGAGAAATCCGCACATGCAGTTGGAGTATGAAGTAATAAGAATTTGATGATTGGTGAATCGCAAAGAGTAGCCCTGAAAACGCAAGCTGCGACCATCATTCATGGTACAGAAAGAATCGCAATGATGGGCAAATGTTTATTTCCTTTCAGTGTCCCTTATTTCACTAAGTCAGAGCCCATCAACTTGCATTATCTTTATTTAAAGATGGGCACGAATAATAGTAGTTATTTATATACGGATGAAATATTTGCCTCCATAGTGATTTGTCATGCGTTGTATTTTTTCCTCTACATACTTAAATATTTTGTGTTGTAGTTGTGCCAAGTTCTCAAGCCAGCAGGATAAATGACAATATGTTTTTGACCATCTGCATGTTTAGATCAAGGTCATTAACATCCTCTAAGGGGCAATCCACAATGATTTGAAAATGGTAATGTCTTCATTCACATACTGATAACGTCATTATAAACCCTTGTATGGAGATAGTTTTTTTTTCAATAATTACACTCGCATTTGGACTTATGGAGCCCAATTAGAGGAAGAGTTGATATATTGATGTTCTAATTTCAGTTAATTTCATTTTCCCTAAGCTTCAGGTTTTAATAAGGGCCCACTAAAGGCATTTTCTAAAATGATTATAAGGCGCTTTGAAAAATGTAGAAAATTATACAAATGTTTGGGGAGGGTGAAATTATGCAGCTCACCATTTTTTTAATAAACTAAATGTGGCTTTATAACTGCCTTTACATTTTCATATTGATTACATTTCTACTTTACCTCAAGGTATTAATGACGCGGCACTCAGAGGGTCTCGACAAGCAAAGTGCCCTACGGTATGTCTTGCAGCATGTGTGCATCACCTTACCATCGGGATCTTTTTGAGAAGTGTCTGCAAATGCATGCGACTGCGAAAGCTTCCACTGTAACTGAAATAGAATATTGACAGACGTAGTCCCCTCGGAGCTAAAATGTCATTTCTTGGTGGAACTTGGAGTTCTGAGAAATGAAGAGCTTCACTGTACTCTTGAAGACAAGGCAGCGACTCAAGGATTGGCCCTAAAATCACTTGCTCAGCCACTGCTGGCTGAAGTTGTGATGAGAGGGCCCTTTAGAGAACCGCTCTACAGGCTATTTTGGTCTGCTCATCCACGCTGGCTAGACTAAAAAAAATAAAAAAAAATATTTTACCAGATAAGACCCACTGAGCTATATATCTCTTTTTCAGAAGAAACCTGACGACAAATGATACATCAACGAAGTGGCTTATCACGTGAAAATGTGCAGCAGCCAAATACGGTAAACGCATGTTGATGTGGAGGGAAAAACCGGAGGACCCAGAGAAAAATCCCACACGACTATGGTGGAGAGACATTCAAACTCCGAAAATACAGGAGTCAGGATCTAACCAATGACCTCCTTTATACCAGGCGAGATAGTTCACATCTCATCACCGTGTCACCTTAGAAGAGGTGGGAGTACCCACACTTTACCCCACCGCACGCAACCTGCCGATTCAGTAACTATGGTGGATCAATTTCTACTGCCGCGTTACCAACCTAATTATAAGTAACCGTTCTGCAGAAAAGCCATAGCCAGAAAGTGTAATTTACTGACAATAAACGTGTGTGGGTCGAGTGAGTTTGTAAGGTGGCGAGGTTTGATGCTGCCAACACCCCCAAATCGTGTGCTGTGTCAGCTTTAATACGTCGCCAAAAGCAGAATGCCTTAAATATCCGAGTGGTCCGGCAGCAGAATTTTGGATCATCTGGAGTCTCGAGATGTGGGGTTTAGGTAGGCCGACCATCGGACAGAGTTGCAAGTCAGGTTGGGATGACGGCGTTGATTCGGGTCTGGGTTGACGCTGGAGTAAGGTGGTGGTGATGGTGGATGCGGGTGATGTTGGCTGGGTAAAGACGTGAGGTCCTCGCAGAGTTGAGATATGAGCTCGGGATCAATGATAACTGCGATGTTTCGTACACACTCTGAGAAGCGTGTTATCCAAGCTTTGTCAGTGGACGAGCAGATGACATGAAGCAAATTCTGTGGTGGCACTGCGTTGGCAATGGTGCACAAGCACAATTAACAAAAACATTCATAGCTTATGAGCTGAGAAAGGGCAATTGCCAAAATCGTCGCCTCTTATGTGTTTCTTTTTCCTTTACAGCAATGTTATTGACTAAAGTGTTCAGATGATTTTAGATTTGAAGCTTTCGTGACTGCAAGGATTCATATTCTTAGGTTTTTTCGGTAAAGTCACGTAGGTAAAAAAAGAAAATTAATAAAAGTAAAATAAAATAAAAATCACGTTTCGGAGGCAACACAAGCTTCCGTCTTCAGGTGGAACCGTCACAGCCCGACAGCTGTATCAAGTAAATTAGAGATTACAGGAGATACCACTCCGTATATATAATGGTTGGGGGGGGCAGGAATGGCCCACTTTTTATTATTATGGTAAGGTGCGGCTTGAGACTATGAATAGACTGCATAACAAAAGACTGAGCCTTTATTATGGAGAGGTTCGGTTTGTGACTACGCCTAGCCTACATAACAAAAGTGTGAAAAAAAAAGCTAAACCTGGTAGAAAGCTAAACATGGTAAAACAAAACTGGATGTCTATCAGTAACCTGTAATAGTTTTCTGTCAAATAAGATGGTCCAAATAAGTGTAGTTAAATCTTTTTATGCATGGTTAATCACATCTTTCCAATGATTACTCAGTTTGTAACCATCATCACGGTTGAAATTATGTCTGTTGTATGGCTTCGTGTACAAACCTTTGATGGTAGCCAGGAGGTTTGCAGAGCACCTTGGTCTCGGAAAAGACAATTTCATGAGAGCCCACAGAGGTGTAGCAATGATCGGCAACGGCCGAAGAATCAGTTCTGCCGTGTTTCAGATCTGACTTGTGCTCGCGGACACGATCAGAAACATGACGTTTCGTTTCTCCAATGTAGCAATCACCACAACTGCAACTCAATTTGTAGACTCCAGGATACTGTAAGTCAGGAATGACATCCTTCACAGATGGAATCAGATCACGGATTTTATGTACTGTACTGAATCGGACTTGGATCTTATATTTGTTTAGAATTTTGGAGATCTTTTTGGTCGCGCCTGCTATGTATGGTAACGTGATAGTTTTGGTCGGAGTTTCATGTGGCTGTTTCTGTATGGTGGGAGAAACAGCTTGGCGGATGTACATCGGGCCCTCAGGATGAACGGATACTCTGACCGCACCATCCGCCAAGCTGTTTCTCCCACCATACAGAAACAGCCACATGAAACTCCGTCCAAAACTATCACGTTACCATACATAGCAGGCGTGACCAAAAAGATCTCCAAAATTCTAAACAAACATAAGATCCAAGTCCGATTCAGTACAGTGCATAAAATCTGTGATCTGATTCCATCTGTGAAGGATGTCGTTCCTGACTTACAGTATCCTGGAGTCTACAAATTGAGTTGCAGTTGTGGTGATTGCTACATTGGAGAAACGAAACGTCATGTTTCTGATCGTGTCCGTGAGCACAAGTCAGATCTGAAACACGGCAGAACTGATTCTTCGGCCGTTGCCGATCATTGCTACAACTCTGTGGGCTCTCATGAAATTGTCTTTTCCGAGACCAAGGTGCTCTGCAAACCACCTGGCTACCATCAAAGGTTAGTACACGAAGCCATACAAATATACAAACACACACATAATTTCAACCGTGATGATGGTTACAAACTGAGTAATCATTGGAAAGATGTGATTAACCATGCAAACAAGATTTAACTACACTTATTTGGACCATCTTATTTGACAGAAAACTATTACAGGTTACTGATAGACAGCCAGTTTTGTTTTACCATGTTTAGCTTTCTACCAGATTTAGCTTTTTTTTCACACTTTTGTTATGTAGGCTAGGCGTAGTCACAAACCGAACCTCTCCATAATAAAGGCTCAGTCTTTGGTTATGCAGTCTATTCATAGTCTCAAGCCGCACCTTTAATCATTGGAAAGATGTGATTAACCATGCAAAAAAAGATTTAACTACACATATTTTGACCATCTTATTTGACAGAAAACTATTGCAGGTTACTGATGGACAGCCAGTTTTGTTTTACCAGGTTAAGCTTTCTACCAGGTTTAGCTTTCTTTTTTCACACTTTTGTTATGTAGGCTAGGCGTAGTCACAAACCGAACCTCTCCATAATAAAGGCTCGGTCTTTTGCTATGCAGTCTATTCATAGTCTCAAGCCGCACCTTACCATAATAATAGAAAGTGGGCCATTCCTGCCCCCCCCCCTCAACCATTATATATACAGAGTGGTATCTCCTGTAATCTCTCATTTACTTGATACAGCTGTCGGGCTGTGACGGTTTCACCTGAAGACGGAAGCTTGTGTTGCCTCCAAAACGTCGTGATTTTTATATTATTTTACTTTTATTAATTTAAATTTTTTACCTACGTGACTTTACCGAAAAAACCTAAGAATATGTTCAGATGATATGAGGATAAGGCTTACGTAGCATGATATTACGTACGTTTGATGAGGCTGCAAGAATTGTGATTGAATAAGATGGTGTTGAAAGCAGTTTCATGAGCGAATATGCCACCAAAGTCTCATGTTAACAACACACACGGAGGCATGAACACAATGTTGTTTCAGTTAACTGAAAATTCTATGTTTTGTTCTATACATAATAAAATAAATAATCTATGAAAATATATTTTTAATTAATCAAAATAAATTGTTTAAAAGAGAAAAAAATATATATGCACATGTGCATAAATGAAATAGATACATATTCTCTCCAAATCGGAAAAAACAAGTTTGCATGTCTTTCTTAACAAAATAGGTAACGGCTAAAAGAGAGAAGAAAGAAAGTGTGCTTTGATCTTGCCCACCCTTGTGACGAAGTGCGGACCGCGTCCAGGGAACCACAGCTGCTGCACTCAGCAGAGTTGGAGCGCCCTGCTAATTGCCTTCACCAATGACGAGTGCGTGTTCACACACATTAGCATGCAAACAATATCAACGTCCTTTATAGTAATTACGATTATACGAGTAATGTTTAACATTAATGACCAGGGTTTGGGGACCCAGAGCAAATCTTGGGTTGCAGTGTTAACATATGAGGCTCATCAAAGTAAAACAACGAATTTGGTTTTGTATTAATGTATTTTATTTCACACGTTATTTTATTTAATATCCAATTGGGATTCCACACAGCAACATCACCCTCCTGAAAGAGAGTCTTGAAACTCGGTGAGGCTTTCCTGGTTAACAAGGCTAATAATAAATATAATAGAAACGGCGACAGTTATCGTTATTGACACCAACATTGTCAGCATCAACATCGTCCGCCTTGTGTGTTCTTGCGAGGGAATGGGGCATCCACACGGCCTGCAAAAGTTGAGGCCCATGGTCACGCTCTTGTCCGCAGCGTAACAGACACACTGGTGCCTCCCGGTCAAAGCCGTGTGTTTGTTGGTCCATCAACCCAACTCATCTTAGCCACACACGTCGCAGATGCTAGAAATCGTGCAGTGCCCGCTCAGATGTCTTCTGGGTGACTCCTCTCATCTGTGAATTATAATCATGATAACAACAATAAACTTGATCATGATGGGATTTTTTTCCGGATATGTGTGTGGCCACGGATTACAGTATTGATGGCTTAGAGGGAGACAGAAACGAAGCATTTTACTTTAGAATTCAAATCTAGAGTGATATAACTGTGGAATACAGTGAAATACATGAAACGTATCAGCACACCAGCTGGCTCATGAAAACATATATTATCCCTGCAAGCAAGTATTAATTTAACACATGGACATGGGGCGTGTGTGTTTTATGGCATGTGCATAGAACAAGAACATTGGCTGATAGCCAATGCAGCAGGATGACTGAGTTAAGGAATATCATTAAAAAAGTTTTACCAGCTTCACTGTCGAAACATTTTGGCAGAGGTTTATATTTTTTTATTTTTTACACTAGGACAACAACAAAATAATGAATTGTTTCACACCGTCTCATTATAAGTCTGCATCCATCCTCCATAACGTGCAATTGTTCGGATCACATTGTTTATCCAATGTATTATACAAATGAATTACATTTCACGGTATATAGTCCAACCCAAAGAGTCCTACGGCCATTCAAATGTTCCACATCACTTGGCTCAGCCAGTGGATGATATTCAAATATGGCAATAACCAATATATACTTTTATTTTTTTAATATATTTACCTGGATTATTCCTTGGATTTACAATTACTGTTGAATGAACTTCAAATTATTCAGCATCACCAGATGATACTTATTTCACGGCCATCAATAGATGATGGAGCTGAGTTAACAATGGCTCAGATCTGACGTTTCAAATGAACCCACAAAGTACTTGCGTTCAATCAATGAACCCATTTCACCACTAGTTTGCTGGGAGGAATGGGTGCAGCCCGATATCCACTCTTTAAAATGGGAGCAAATCTGTCATTCACAGTTAAACGGCACGAGTATTCTGCCAGATTATCGCGACCCATTGGGATCATGCAGGGCGCTTCTCTGTGACGAGTGGGGCCTGCCACCTTTTCCACTGAAGACCATTTATTCATCGAAACTGCGCGGGTTCAACACAATGCCACCCAGATCTCAGTTGATCTTCAGACACCGATTCCCAGACGCTCTGGGTCAAACTCGGAGAGGTAACATCCCAAGTTGTGAAGTAGTTTTAAACTAATCTTTCTTCAGAAAACAGTGAAGTGCTTAATTACACCTGCCAAGAGAAAAAAAAAAACATCCTCAGAGGATTTCTAAAATTAGAGGGCACAGCTTGGCAATATCTGCTACTGAAAGCAGAACGTCGGCAGACAATTTTAAAATGAAACTGTCAAGCGAGCTTAAAATACAATTTTCAGCAGGGACACTATGCCCACTGCATCTGTCAGGCATATGCAGTGCTGCAGCAAGGGTTGGGTATTGGGGTTAGAGATCTCTCACCTCTCTGACGCATTCACCCTACGTTCTGCAAACACACACCCAACGAATAGCATGCTCGTGCTATCAGCCGGGAGGAACGGTGGTTTAGAAACGACCGAGCTCAAACGACAGAATGGTCACAGGCTTCTCCGAGCATTCACAAAGACGTTAAACGCTTGGAGTTGCATATTCCGAAAGCGTATCTCAATCCGCAGTATTGAACCTTGCTGTTGGTGTTTCAAGTCAAGCAGTGGCGTTTCGAGGTGTCTTCACGCTCACGTGGGTGTGGCGCTCCCTCTCCGTTGCACTCCTGAGCTCTCTGTGGAAATAAACTTTTGTTATTGTGTCACTAAGACGACAAGCGTTGACTTTCTGCTAAGTGCTGCAATATAGAGTTGCCTCCTTTTTCACTGTATACAATACCCATACGTATGTTTTTGTAAGCCTGGGTCTATCAAAGCTATGCAGTGTCCTGTAATAAAGTTCAACACAGAAATGCCGGCATCAGATATCGGTACAAATCAATTCCAGGACTGTGCGGGCCGCAGCATGGGACGCAGTCGCATACTAAACACTGTGTTGAACAACTACAACGCAGGTCACAACAACACACCCACTCACTACATTCACCACACTGCAGGTTACAACAACACACTCATCTCAACTGCAGGTCACAGTAATGTAATAAAGGACTCTTTCACAGTGTAGATCTCCATTGTCCTTTATTCGGGTTCTTGTCTCTCTCTCGCCCCTACGGCGTCCTCGCTCAGACCCGCACCTCCTCCACCGTACACCCTGTAGCCACACTGCTGCTCCGCTCCGCAGCTACACTGCTGCTCCGTCTGCAGCCACACCGCTGCTCCACTCTGCAGCCACACTGCTGCTCTGTGTGCCCCGCACACTCTGCTAGCTCTTCACGCCCAGCTAGCTTCCCACACTCCACTAGCTCTGCTGTGCCCCACGTACACCGCTGGCCGACGGTGCCGTGGCCTTCCACCACGTGGCAATCGCGCCACCCTCTCGCCACTGCCCAGCGTGGCCTCCTCCTGTTTCCACTCCGTTTCAACTCCCTGATCCCTTCCGGTTCTCCCCCTAAATCCTCTCCCTCACGTGACCCAGACTCCTCCTTCTCCTCACGTGACCCAGACTCCGCCCTCTCATTCCTTGCTCGCATTAAATGACCCCCCCCCCTGATGAAAAACCCAGCCGTCCCCGGCTGCAACAGAACAAAATAATGCGAGCAATTTACAACCATCGGGCATCACCAGACAACGGAGATCATAACAACACAACAACAAGAACAACAATTAACGAACAACAACAACAAGAACAACAATTAATGAAAGGAAAGGGACTTGGAACACGTGCGGGTCACCGGCCCGTCCCGAACGGGAGGCGGCCCCCCCACAGACCGTGACCGCGACAAGGTTTTAAGAGCGGCGGGATCGTAACCGCCCGCCGCTGTTGGAGGCCCGTCAACACCAAAGTCCCGTTCCCCAGAGAGACCCGTCGCCAGGGTCTCTCGCAATCGCATCCGTGGTGGGGTTGGAGGGGCAGCGGGGTCAAGTGTCCCCATCGCCGTGGTAGGCCCACCCGGAGCAGGATTGGCTGCATCCGCCTGTGTCACGGCCGGTTCGTCTGTAGAAGGCACGACAGGCGCGCTTGCAGGTTGAACAGGCAAAGTCAGAGGCGCGTCGGAGGCAACAGACACCGGCAAGGCAATATTAGGAGATGACGCATCCGTCTGCGGGGCCACGTAGGGTTTCAACAGAGACGTATGGACGTACCAGCGCCGCGATCCGAACCGAACACGCGCAGACTGTGGGTTAGGAACCTCAAAAGCTCAACCGGCCCCTGCCATGGTTTGTGCAACTTAGGGGAGGTCCCCGCCCGCACTTGCGGGCAGTGCAGTCAGGCCATGTCCCCCACTCGCCAGGGGGATTTCCCATCCGAGCGCCGAGCGCAACGTTCGTTCCGGGCCTGGGTCTTGGCCGTAGCCAATCGGGCCCCCTCCCGTGCCTCTGCCACGCGACGAACAGCGTCCTGAATGTACTCAGGGAGAAGCTTAACAGGACCCTTCGTCCCCGTACCCAGCTGCATGTCCACCGGCGGCACATTCTCGCGGCCGTACATTAAAAAAAAAGGTTAATACCCCGTCGACGCATGAGGCGTCATCCGGTATGCGGAGAGTACCCCAGGAATATGCAAATCCCAATCAGCCTGTTTTTCGCTAACTGTGTGACCGTTCCACCATGCCAACCGTTTGCGGGTGGTAGGGAGACGTCTGAACCTTCTTGGTTCCCAGTGCAGCACACACCTCAGCCAACAATTTAGAAGAAAAATTCCGCCCTTGGTCCGTGAGCAACCTTTCCGGCGCCCCTTTGTCCATTACATATCCGAACAGGAACGCGTCCGTGATAGACGCCGCCGACTGGTCGGGTAAAGGCCAAGCCATCGGCCAGCGGGAAAGATATTCCACCCCGACCAACAAAAATGTATTCCCCCTAGCGGATGGCGGGAAGGGCCCCAAAATATCCAACGCCACCAACTCATTAATCCGAGACACCTGTATGGACTGCACTGGCGGTACATATGGGTGTTTAGGCGGCTTCCGCCGGGCACATTCGGGCATGTCCCGAATGTGCCCGACGACATCAGTTGTCATGCCTTTCCAGAAGTAGTCCCGCTGCAATGTCAACAAGGTTTTCTGCACCCCGAGATGTAACAGAGTCTCGGAGTGCAGAGTCCGAACCAACTCGTACCGTAACGACGACGGCACCACCAGACGCCAGCGATCGTGCAACCCTTCCCTCCACATCAGCAAGCCATCCCGGAGAGCGGCTCCCGGTGTCCCACCGGACAGCGGTCCCCCCGTCCCCTTCGCAGCCCGACCCCGCAAGGCCCCCAGTGACTCATCAAGCAATTGCTCGCGAATCCATACCGAGCGCGGCAGGTTCAAAACCCCATCAGCCGGTCCTGGGCATACGGAAGCCTCGGGCACCTCGACAGCTGACACGACAGGCCGAGGGGGTTGCGGAACCCGCGTACACCTATTCGTACCCGAAGCGCAAGTGCAAGGGAATCCCTGCGGCAATCTGGAGAGTGCGTCCGCGTTCGCGTGACGCGACCCCTTCCAATAATACATTTCGAACGAAATTTCCTGCAGGGTTTCCAACCATCGTGCCAATTGGCCAGATGGTTGGTCAACTCTCAGGTCATATTGCAAAGCCGCATGGTCCATCCGAACAATAAACGTACGGCCGTATAGATACGGCCGATATTGGCGGAGAAAATGCACAATAGCCAATAGTTTGCGGCGGGTAACGCAGTAGCGGGTCTCTGCCGGAGACAGCACACGGCTACTGTAAGCCACTACGCGTTCAACGCCGCCCTTGGACTGTGACAGAATGGCCCCAATCCCGGTGTCACTAGCGTCAGTATCCAGAATAAAAGGCCGATCAAAATCCGGAGAGTCCAACGTCGGTGCTGTCGCCAAACGATGGCGTAGGCCCTCAAACGCCGCTTCCTCTGTTCGCCCCCAGCTGAACCTCCGGCCCTTCGCCGTAAGGAGGTGCAACGGCCTAGCGATCATAGCAAAGTTCGGAACGAACCTGCGATAATATGAAGCGAACCCAATGAACCGACGTACGTCCCCCACTGTGGCCGGAGTTGGTCAGTTACGAACGCACGCCGTCTTCTCTGGGTCCGTGGCCACCCCGTCCGCACTGACTATGTGGCCCAAATAATGCACGGATCGTTGCAGTAGGTGACACTTCTTGGGTTTAAATTTCAAATTGGTGGAGCGCATCCTAGCAAACACCGCGTCCAATCTCTGCAGATGTTCCTCAAACGTGCGGCTGAAGACGATAACATCATCTAAATATATCAAACATGTCTCCCACTGCAGACCTGTTAACACGAGCTCCATCAGCCGCTGAAAAGTGGCGGGGGCAGCATTCAAGCCCATTGGAAGACAACTAAACTGAAATAAGCCATGCGGCGTACGGAAAGCCGTCTTTTCCCTCGAGGACTCGTCCAGGGGAAGCTGCCAGAATCCCAACGAGAGGTCAAGCATAGAAAAAAAACTTCGCCCCAGACAAGGCATCGAGGGAATCATCCATACGCGGCAGGGGGTATGCGTCTGCCACCGACACTTTATTCAATTTGCGAAAATCGACACAAAATCGCAATTTCCCATCCTTTCTCTTCACAAGGACCACCGGCGCGCCCCATGGACTGTTGGACGGGGAAATAATGTCAGCAGCCAGCAGATCCTCCACTGCGCCGCGAACATGATCCCGCTCCGTCGGACTCAACCGATGCGGGTTCATCCGAATCGGAGCGGCATCCCCCGTGTCAATATGGTGGGAGAGCAAGGAGGTACGTCCCAAGTCGAAATCGTCCGAACTAAAAACGTCGGAATACCTTTCCAACAGCGCGCGAAGCGCGGACCGTTGGTCCCCAGTCAAAGACGCGTTTTCCTGGCACAACTCGGCAATCCACCGATCATCTTGCGCCATGGAGGCCGAGACTCCCCCTACAAGGCCCCAGCAGTGCCAGTCGTCATGGGCCGTGAAAGCCGTCGTAGTGTGAGCCAAAACCGTTCCGGTCGGTACACTAACATTATCCGCGCTTCCATTCAACACTTGTAAAAACGGAGGCTGACCCGGCCGGACAATCGTCTGTGCCCCGACTAGCGTCGAGCCACCCGTTATAGCCGTGGACGGCGATAACAACACACCCGCCACTCCCTCAATGCCAGGCACAGGTTTCCGATACCTCAACGGAATAAGCATCTGCGAACCAGGTGGAATATCAACAGATACCTCGGACAGCGCCTGTACCTGGCTGACAGGAGCAGACTGGCCCCAGGGCGATGGCAAAAATGAAATTTTTCGACCCCCCGGTAATTCAATACAATTATGATTCACCCTTATTTGATTGGGCATTTTTGCCAGGAAATCGGTCCCCAACAAACAGGGCACCGCGAGGGACCTGGAAATCAACACGGTCCCTGAAGCCGACACCCCCCCAATTGATATGCTGGCATCCACCTGGCCCACAATGCCCATACTTCCCCCGTTCGCCGCAATGCAAGAGTCATAAACCGGTCGCACTCTCCCCGGCGGAATGGCTAGGAGATGGAAAATCACGTCAGAGATAATAGCCGCGGACGCACCTGAGTCCACCAAAATGCACACACCGACCTCTTGGATCGAACCAGGCACAGTGGACGACCCAGTAGCGGCCGCCACCACCCTCTGTGCCAATTTCCGCCACTGCGTCAGCGAGCGACACGGGTCAACCACCGCCCCCCCGTTATTAATAGCACATGGCCCGCGCGGCGATGGTGATGCATGAGATGACAGGCCTTGCCGGATGTCTGATGCGTACCGACTTGCCTGTCCTGGATGGTCCTGCCGCGTCGTATCTGTGGTCGAGGCCTCCTGCTGGGGCGGCCGCGGAATGCGAGCCCAACAATCTCTGGCGAAGTGGCCTTTACAGCCGCAGTGGAAACACGCCAAGTCGGTTCGCCGTGCAGCACCCCCTCTGTCTTGGCGCTCCCCGCGCCGGCGGCCCGGAGCGCAACCCCGCTCCCCCTCGAGCAGGCCACTGGGTGGATGCCGCCGTCAACTCCTCAGGACCCCTGTCGTCTCGAACGTAGACAGCCTTCTTCGGGTCCCATCCCGTCACACTGTCTTCGACCGAGGGGCCCCCCGTCCAAGCTGACACCTGTTTCCACCGTCGAAGGTTAAATTGGGCATCCAGGCACTTAGCCGCCGCACGGGACGTTAACTTATCGTGCCCGCACACCGGCATGGGGATGCCAAAGTCCCTGGATAACTCCAACATCTTTCCCAATATCAGGGGTTCCAACAAATCGGGCTCCATCTCCGGATACGCGGCCATAGCTAGCTCCATCACGGTGCCCCAGAATGCCACCGGCGATTCTTCAGGTGCCCGTTGCCGCTGCACGAACCTATGATGAGCATCGTCCGGGGGCTCATACGCCTCTGCCATTTCTTCAAACACCCCCTGTAGCGTACTCTTCTTTTCGGCCTTGATGGAGCGGAAGAACCTGACGGACTCGTCGTCAAGAAGTGTTGGCAGGACCTCCAAGGCTTCCGTGTCCGTCCATTTCGCGGATCGTACAGCCGCTCGAAAACGGCAGGCAAATGCGCTCCAATCTCCGCCGATGGAGAACTCTTTCACAGTTGTTAGATGATGGCTGCGGGTCCTTGCTCCACCGTCTTCCGTCGATGGTGATTCGTGCGGCAGCGACAAGATGGCGTCACTCCGCAACGTGTTCAAAATGGCGGCCTCCCGCGGTGGAGGCAGCAAGATGGCAGCTTCCCGCCGTTCCTCCTCAGCCACGCCCAAGATGACGGTTTCATGCCGCGTGTTGGAGAGGGCTGACAGTGTCGGCAAGGCCCAAGTCGGATGGTCCCCGCTTGGCATCCCCGAACTCGTCGTGGGCGTCACAAGGGTGCATAGCTGCGTTAAAACAGCCTTCAGCGACTCAAGTTGGGCCGCCACGTGTCGCCATCCTCCGTCGGCGTCCACCAACGCGGACGGACCTGCTGAGCCGGCAACGTCCTGCACCCCCGGCGCGTCGCTCGTCCCTGCATGGCCTCCTCCCTCCATCATCGGTAGCGCCACCGCCGGAGGAAGATCGTCTTCAGAAGATGGTGCAGAAGATGGTGCAGGGACGTTCTTTCTTCTGAGCTGTTTTGACATGTCATTTCACTTCCGACACCAATGTAATAAAGGACTCTTTCACAGTGTAGATCTCCGTTGTCCTTTATTCGGGTTCTTGTCTCTCTCTCGCCCCTACGGCGTCCTCGCTCAGACCCGCACCTCCTCCACCATACACCCTGTAGCCACACTGCTGCTCCCTCCGCAGCTACACTGCTGCTCCGTCTGCAGCCACACCGCTGCTCCACTCTGCAGCCACACTGCTGCTCTGTGTGCCCCGCACACTCTGCTAGCTCTTCACGCCCGGCTAGCTTCCCACACTCTACTAGCTCTGCTGTGCCCCACGTACACCGCTGGCCGACGGTGCCGTGGCCTTCCACCACGTGGCAATCGCGCCACCCTCTCGCCACTGCCCAGCGTGGCCTCCTCCTGTTTCCACTCCGTCTCAACTCCCCGATCCCTTCCGGTTCTCCCCCTAAATCCTCTCCCTCACGTGACCCAGACTCCTCCTTCTCCTTACGTGACCCAGACTTCGCCCCCTCATTCCTTGCTCGCATTACAATAACATACTCGCCACACTCTCCACACAGCAGTTCACAACAACACACTCACCAGCTCACCCACCACACTCTCCACACTGCAGGTCACAACAACACACTCACCAGCTCACCCACCACACTCACCACATATCATAGGCCTTTGTGTCTCGAGAGACAATTCTTTTGCGCCTTACGAGGTCAGCTGTAGGTTTTGCAGCACCTAGAATTACTTAGTAGGCCAATCCTTGAGTGCCAATCCTTGCCACAGCAATTGCAAGTGAATGCGGTGGCAGCTCCAGAGGTGTTTGTTGCTTTATCTTTACGCCGCTTCCTCTTGGTCTGCCAAGCAGTGTGTCTTTTCTCCTCGCCTCTCCTGAGGCGTGTTTTCACAGCCTGCTGCCAGCTGAGTCGGTCGCCGGCAGTTTTCTCCCAGTCATTTGGGTTGATGTCGCAGCTCTTTATGTCCCGATTACAGACATCTTTGAAGCGCAGGACTAGGCGACCAGTGACCCATGTGCCTGATGCCAGCTCGCCATACAAGACATCCTTGGATATTCTGCCATCCTGCATGCAGCGCACGTGTCCAAGCCATCTCAGGCGCCTATGACTGAGTAGAGAGTACATGCTGGGAATGTTGGCCAAGTTGAAGATTGAGGTGTTGGGAATGTGATCTTGCCATCTGATACCGAGGATTCGCCTGAAACATCGAAGGTGGAATGTGTTTAGTCGATGTTCTTGATGGGCGTATGTTGTCCAGGCCTCAGACCTATAGAGGAGGGTGCTAAGGACGCAGACCCGATACACCTGTACTTTGGTGTTGAGCATTAGGGATTTGTTCTCCCACACTCTTTTGGTCAACCTGAACATAGCTGTAGATTCCTTCCCAATGCGCTTGTCAATTTTTGTGACAAGGGACAAATTGCAGGTGATGGTGGAACCCAAGTAGGTGAAGTCCTGAACGACTTCCAGGGTGTAGCTGTCAATGTTTATGGAAGGGGTGTCTAACATCCTGGCCCATGACATTGGTCTTTTTCAGACTCATTGTCAGGCCAAAGTTGTTGCAGGCATTGGCAAGGTGGTCGATGAGTGTCTGCAGACCTTGTTCTGTGTGAGCTGTCAGGGCGGCATCATCAGCGAATAGGAGTTCTCTGATGAGGACTTTGGTTTTGGATCTGAGACGGCCGAGATTGAAGAGTTTGCCATCAGATCTTGTATGGAGAAAGACTCCCTCTTCTGCTGTCCAAAAGGCATGTGTGAGCATGAGTGAAAAAAAGATGCCAAACAGTGTTGGGGCAAGCTTTACACCACTGAGTATGGGAAATTCCTCTGAGGTGGTGCCGCTGTGCTGTATTGTTCCTTTCATGTTGTCATGGAAAGAGGAGATGATTGCCAGCAGCTTCGGTGGGCAGCTGGTCACTTTGAAGAGTTGGAAGAGACCTCCCCTACTGATGAGGTCAAAGGCTTTTGTAAGATCAATGATAGCCAAGTACAGGGGCATTCTCTGTTCTCGACATTTCTCCTGTAGCTGACGCAAGGAGAAGAGCATGTCAATTTTGGACCTTCCTGCTCTGAAGCCACACTGAGCCTCAGGATACGTCCTCTCAGCTAGTATCTGTAACCTGCTGAGGACCACACGGGCAAATGTTTTCCCCACGATGCTCAGCAGGGAGATGCCACGGTAGTTATTGCAGTCCCCACGTTCACCCTAGTTTATATATAGGATGATGATGTTGGAGTCTCTCATGTCTTGAGGCATTGCTCCTTCTTCCCAGCACTGGCAGATAAGTTCATGGAGTTTTTTGAGGATGCCGGGTTTCGCACATTTCAGTACCTCAGGTGTGATGCCGTCCTGTCCCGGCGACTTGCCGCTGGCTAGTGAGTTGATGGCCTTTTCAAGTTCCTTCAAGGTTGAAACATTGTCCAGTTCGTGTATCGTTGGTAAGGGCTTTACAGCAGCAAGGGCAGCTTCTGACACACCGTTGTCTTATGAGTAGAGCTCTGAGTAGTGTTCTACCCACATGGCCATTTGCTCTTGTTTATCAGTGATGATGGCCCCTGTGCTGGATTTAAGGGGGCAGTCCTCCTGATGTTTGGACCAAAGGCTGTCTTGATGCCTTCATACATGGCACGGATATTGCCAGTGTCAGAGGCGAGTGGGATCATACTGCTGAGGTTCACCCAGTAGTTGTTGGCGCAGTGTCTGGCGGTCGTTTGAGCTGCACTGCGGGCAGCTTTCAGAACCCTTAATGATCCTGTACTTGGGACTCGCTTGTACTTCAGGAGCGCCATGCGCTTGGCTTGGAGGATGGGTTCCAATATAGCCAGGTGGTCCTCAAACCAGTCTGTGTTCTGCCTTGTCTGCTTACCGAAGGCATTTATGGCTGCATTGAAGACGGTGTCTCTGATGTATGCCCACTTTGTCTCCACGCTCCCATTCGGTGTGTCGTGTAGGGACTGCTCAAGGCTGTGTTAGAATGATTGAGTGAGCTCTGGGAGGGAGGTCTTGGCAGAGTTGATGCGTAGGTAGCGCTTTTGTTTGAGGCGGTGTATCTTTTTTGGGCATAGTCTGACCTTGCTGGATACCAGCGAGTGATCGGTGTCACAGACTGCACTGTGGTAGCTGTGTGTGATGAGTACGGAGTTGAGGAGGGCTCGTCGGGTGATGATGAGGTCCAGTTCGTGCCATTTAAGAGACCTTGGATGTCTCCATGATACTTTATGGCATGTTTTTTTGAGAAAGAATGATTTTGTGATACAGAAATTGTGGTCTTCTTGGTTCTTTTGGTAAAGTCACGTAGAAGGGAAGTAATAAAATAATAAAAACAAAACATAATAAAATAATATAATTCTCACGACGTTTCGGCTACAACGCAAGCAGCCGTCCTCAGGTGAAGAATGAAACACCACCAAGCTAGGAGCGTATATTTAAGCTGGGTTGGAGGGGGGAGGTGGGAAGAAGAGCGCCTTAACAAAATAATTTGCATATCAAGAGGAATTTAGCATATGGAAAATGCGTAGGAGGTGGACGGAGGAGTTGAAAGTTAATATTATGCCCGTGCATTATGCAGGATTAGCAGCATCAAAGGGAGGGGAAGGGGGGTAGCATTAACAAAGGAAAGGAATGTTAATAGTATGTAGCTGCAGTTACTAAACAACCACGAAAAAAACTAAAGTATAAACTGCATGAACAACTAAAGTATAAACTACATAGCATCATCAGTATACTTACTATACTCTACAATAAGCTGAGTTACTGACAGTAAGTAATACATTACAATTCTACGTCGTTTTTAATGTAACACTATGTATTATTCTACCCACCTTAAAGTGTATCACAATGCTATATATTTACCATAAAATTACGATACTATATATTACTTTGTACATTGTATTAAGCATATAAATGTTATACTATTTGTTATTATACACTGTACCATTGACCGTCGTGTCAATGGGTGAGTAGTGGGGGGAAAAACTTGCAGCGGAGCAAAGAATCCATTCCCTGCGGAGAATACAATGCCATTGAGTGGAACGCGGTCTGAAAGTCACCGTAAATGTGAACACAATCAGTTAAGATCCGAAATGGTTTATTACGTCCTTCCAATGATTGCTAAGCCAGAATCCATCTTCTCGGTTGGAATTATCTCTGGGTTTGTATATGTGGATAGCCTCATGAACGAATCTCTCATGATAGCCAGTTGGCTTGCAGAGAACCTCTGTCTTGGAGAAGTCAATGTCATGTGAACCCACTGAATTGTAACAGTGATCTGCCACGGCTGAGGTGTTTGTCCTACCGTGTTTCAGGTCTGCTTTATGTTCACAGATGCGGTCCGAGACATGTCGTTTGGTTTCTCCAATGTAACTGCTACCACAGAGGCAACTTAGTTTGTAGACGCCAGGGTACTGTATGTCTGGAACCACATCTTTTACAGACGGGACCAGATCACGGATTTTATGTACTGTGTTGAATCGGACCTGGATCTTGTGTTTAATCAGGATTTTGGAGATCTTTTTTGTGACCCCAGCAATGTAGGGTAAGGTGATGGTCTTGAAAGGCTCCTCAACAGGATTCTTCTTGATGGTTGGAGTGATGGCCTTGCGGATTGTGTAGTCGGAGTAACCATTAGCCTTACGAGCTTGGCGTACGTGTTTGAGTTCACTGGCAATGTGTTCCTGGTCAGAAATGCATTGGGCTCTATGGTATAGAGTCTTGATGAGGGAATTCTTCTGGGATGGATGGTGGTGGGATTCCGGTTTTAGGTAAGCATCCGTATGGGTGGCTTTCCTGTAGACAGAGTGGCTCATTGAACCATCAGGTCTCCTTTTAATTAGGACATCCAAAAAGGGTAGCTTGCCATCTTTTTCGACTTCCATGGTGAATCTGATGGCTGGGTGTATGGAATTGATGTGGTCGAGAAATTGGTTTAGAGCAGGCCGGCCATGTGGCCAGATGACAAAAGTGTCATCTACGTACCTTTTCCATAAGGTCGGGCGTAGAGTGGCAGTCTGGATGGCGTCAGTCTCAAATTTCTCCATGAAGATGTTGACTACAACCGGAGATAGGGGGGAGCCCATTGGGGTGCCATCAGTTTGTTTGTAGAAAGTTCCATTCCAGGTGAAGTATGTATTGGTTAAGCAGTGTCTCACCAGGGGGGGTACCCCAGCATTCAGTCCTTGATGAACCAAATCTTCAATGATTGCGATGGTGTCAGGTACAGGAACTTTGGTGAATAAGGAAACCACATCAAAACTGACAAGCAGGTCGTCTGGGGACAGGGCAATCCCCTTGATTGTTTTTTTAACGTGGTTGTTTAGTAACTGCAGCTACATACTATTAACATTCCTTTCCTTTGTTAATGCTACCCCCCTTCCCCCTCCCTTTGATGCTGCTAATCCAGCATAATGCACAGGCATAATATTAACTTGAAACTCCTCTGTCCACCTCCTACGCATTTTCCATATGCTAAATTCCTCTTGATATGCAAATTATTTTGTTAAGGCGCTCTTTTTCCCACCTACCCCCCTCCAAGCCAGCTTAAATATACGCTCCTAGCTTGGTGGTGTTTCATTCTTCACCTGAGGACGGCTGCTTGCGTTGTAACCGAAACGTCGTGAGAATTATATTATTTTATTATGTTTTGTTTTTATTATTTTATTACTTCCCTTCTACGTGACTTCACCAAAAGAACCAAGAAGATGAATCCCTGCAGTCACGAAAGCTTTAAATCGAGAAATTGTGGTATGAACAAAGCTCCAGTAGTCTTTGGCCACTGGCATTCATCTTTACAATGCCGTGATATCATCTTCTTGGTTCTTTCGGTAAAGTCACGTAGAATGGAAATAATAAATTAATAAAAATAAAACATAATAAAATAATTCTCACGACGTTTCAGCCACAACGCAAGCAGCCATCCTAAGGTGAAGAACAGGTCTGTTGATAAGACAGAGTCTTCAGACTACGTGACTTTACCGAAAGAACCATGAAGATGAATCCCTGCAGTCACGAAAGCTTTAAATCGAAATTTAATGCCGTGATAGCCAAAACATGCAGGCCAAGCGTCCTGGTCAGCGCCAACCCTTGCATTGAAGTCTCCCAACAGAAACATGTGCTGAGAGCTGGAAATTTTGCTAATAATATTGTGAAGCTCTTCATAGAACTGGTCACGAATCTCAGGAGGTGAGTAGAGTGTTGGGGTGTAGACACTCAGGATGTTTACATGGCCAGAAACAGTGAGCAGTCGCATGAGCAGAATCCACTTGGAGCCTGAAGTCGGTGGTTCTATCATGCCAAGGAGTGTGTTTTGACGTCGAACCAAACACCGTGTTGCCTTGGTTCGTTCTGCTGTTTTCCTTGCCAGTAGAAAGTGTATTCACTCTCTCGTAGTGAGCCACTGCCAGAAAGGCCGGTCTCCTGCAGTGCTACAATATTCACATGAAGTCTCGCCAGCTCCCTGTCGATAGCTGCAGTCTTGCGGATGTCCTCAATCTGCAATAGATCTTCGGAGAGTCCAGAACACATTGTACATACATTCCAGCTTGCAAAATAAAGGGCTGGAACCTTCGTTCGTTTTGTTTTACATTTGTCCGGTGCAGGTGTTGCAGCTCACTTGTCAGGTGATGAACCATAAGCTCCAAGCACCCATTGGAGCAGATGAGCCGTGGCGGGAAAGCACCTTATTGGCCAGGGGCTGCCCAGCTTGAGGCGGGCGGTAGCTATCCATTGGGGTGCAATGACCCCTCCCACCGACGATGGCATCCCGTGGCGCCCATTTTTTTGCCAATCTAAAATGAGCTTATAACCCGTGACTGCTGCCATCTGTGTTTCTTGGCCACGATTAGGTGGCTGAGGAGTGTCCTCTCCCCATTTTTGCACCTCTTGTTGGCGCAAAGCCCGGGCAGGTTATTCTAGAAATCCTGGGTTGCCCATGCGCCAGGATCCCACCCTCGGCCTTGCTGGTGATGTCCAAAGGAGTGCGTAGCACGACGTTTGGTACCAGTTTGGCTGCAGGGGCTGCCGGGAATGTGCCGCAGTGCGTCACAAAACCACATGAGGGGCCCCACTCCTGATTTTCTGTCGGGGTTTACTCCCTTAGACATTGACTCTCCCGAAACACTCACAAGGGAGTGAGAAAACCGCATAACGTTGGGAGGGGCCCTTACCAGGTACTGACAGCCGGGCCAGCTGTACCTGGGACTCGCGTAAGGCAGGATCGTCACGCCCTGAGGTAGTTTATCACAAACTACCCGCTACCATAGCCTCGAAAGAGTCCTGTACACTCACCACACCGCACGTCACAACAACACACTCACCCGCTCACCCACTACGCCAGACATGGGCAAACAACGGCCCGTTGGGCTTTTTAATCCGGCCCGCCGAACTTGTCCAACCCGATTTGGTCGTGACTCGAACCTAATTTCCCCATTGGATTGTATGTTAATACAATTAATCCGTTCCAGACTCCTACGAACTGTATATAAATATTGTTTTTTTAAAGATTATTAAGCACAAAAAATAGTTAATTACGCCATAGAATTCAGTGTAATAGTAAACTAAATGTAACAACATTGAATAACACTGAGATAACCTTGAATAACAGAGAAAACTAACATTGCCACATCAAGGTTTAGAATCGTTCAACAAGATGATTGTTTCGTCTGCTACATCAGTCGGTCGATTCTGAGAGAGAGAATATTCGTATGAGCAATTCATGTTTCTATTGAAAGTAAGTTAACAGTAATATTTGGGTACAGTATTGTTTTTGGAAGCATTGACCGTAATATCGTATCAACGTTTACTTCACCGCATCATCGTATGAATTATGCGAGAAGACATTAACGGGTTCTTATGTTAGCGATTTACGTACTCGGCGCTTTCGCTCTCTAAATTACGGCTTGAAAGAGGGGGAGGGGTATGACTAAACTCGCAAAATTAATATCTTACTAGGAATTTTATATAACAAAAGTTATATACATAATTGTTACGCTTTGTGTAATTCAACAAAACAAACAATACTTAACTCCGAGTTCTCTCCAAATTTCACGAGTCCCTTCTAGACCCCACAGTTTTTTAAAAGAGTTTTAAGCACAGAACACATAATTAAAGTTAAAAAAAATCATTAATTATACAAACTTTTCAATAATTTCCTTCTTCACTTCGATTTTAATTTTCTTTAAAACATTCTTCTCACCAACATTACCACTCATTACCACTTTCTCCGAAGGCAAGTTTGTAAAAGAATGGATGGTACAGACAGCAGACATCTTGTGTCCGGAGATCAAAGGCAAATTTGAAAAAGTCAGCTTATCACGTAGGACTGTGACTCGCCGTGTGGAACTGATTGATAAAAAATATAGCTAGTCAATTAAACAAAAGTCTGATTCCTTTGAATTATATTCACCAGCACTGGATGAAAGTACGGACGTAAAATACACTGCTCAGTTGCTCATTTTTATCCGAGGCATTGACAGTTTTGCGATAACAGAGGAGGTTTTGACCATAGAGTCCCTGAAAGGAACAACGCGGGGAGAGGACTTGTATAACCAGGTATCTGCTGTCATCGAAAGAATGACGCTACCTCGGAGTAAACTTGTCAATGTCACAACGGATGGATCGACAAATTTAACTGGAAAAAATGTTGGGCTGATGAAAAGAATCCAGGATAAAGTGAAAGAGGAAAACCCTGTCCAGGATCTTATTTTCCTTCACTGCATCATCCAACAGGAATCCCTGTGTAAGTCTGTATTGCAGCTTAATCGTGTCGTGAATCCAGTCGTAAAACTTGTGAACTTTATACGAGCAAGGGGACTTCAGCACCGTCAGTTTATTACCTTCTTGGAGGAAACTGATGCGGATCATCAGGACTTGCTGTACCACTCTCGTGTCCGCTGGTTAAGTTTGGGGAAAGTGTTACAACGAGTGTGGGAGCTGAAAGAAGATATCATCGCATTTTTGGAGTTGATGGGGAAATCTGACGAATTCCCTGAGCTAAGCGACAAGAACTGGCTTAGTGACTTTACGTTTGCTGTGGACATATTTTCACACATGAATGAGCTGAATGTGAAACTGCAGGGGAAAGATCAGTTTGTTCACGACATGTACAAACATGTGAAAGCCTTCAAATCCAGCTCACTTTGTTCTCTGGACAAATTGCGAACAAATCTTTTGCTCATTTCCCCACACTTGCCATGCAGGAAGAGGCACCACGAAACGCAAAAAAATACAGCAAATCAATTGAGGACCTGCACGGAGAATTCTGCCGTAGGTTCTCTGATTTCGAAAACATTGAACAGTCACTTCAGCTGGTGTCCTGTCCCCTGTCACAAGACCCTGAAACAGCAGCACAGGAGCTGCAGTTGGAACTGATAGATCTTCAGTCTGACTCTTTCTTAAAGGAGAAGTTCATCTCTGTTAAACTGAATGACTTTTATGCTTCACTTAACAGAGCCACGTTTCCAAACCTCCGGAGGACTGCACAGAAGATACTGACTTTGTTTGGCTTGACTTATGTGTGTGAGCAGACATTCAGCGTCATGAACGCCAACAAAGCCTGTCACAGATCAAAGTTAACGGATCAGCACCTCAGATCTATCCTGAGAATTGCCACAACCAAAATAACTCCAGACTTGGATGCACTGGCAAAAATTGGAGATCAACAACACTGTTCCCACTGAAACTGAAAGTGATGATGTGTTGCTGCAGCGAGGTTGAAGCCAAATCTCCGCAACACAGCCTGCATGGCTGCTCTAACCTGTAAATGTAGATAATAAAGAAGTTCAAGTGAGGTAATTGGTTTGGCGCAGAGCTCAGATGTTTTCATGATGTTTGATCAGTCACGTTACAACATGTTTTTATATTGTTCATGTTCGTGCAATTTGTTAAATTGCCTTGCAAATAAATGCTTTGCTACCTGTTACAGGCCAAATCCTTTCATGTAATGATTTTTACATGTCATTTATATTAGTTCACACAAACACTCCATCCACCTGTTCCTGGCCCGGCCTCTCTGTCAAATTTTAGAACCCATTGTGGCCCGCGAGTCAAAAAGTTTGCCCACCCCTGCACTACGCTCACCACACCGCAGGTCACAACAACACACTCACCCACTACGCTCACCATGACACTTCCATGTCTGTTTCTTTCCTCGCGCAGCTCCACTTTGGAATTCCCTCCCCATTGTCTCTTTGCCCAAGCTACTATAATAATAATAATAACCTTCCTCCATTCAAGATGCGTGTTAACGCATATGTATTACCACCTTGGCAGTGCTGTTTGTTGCTGGCTGGCCTTGATGTTTTGGGGCTTTGGCCCTACTACGCTACATAACTGTGTTGAGAAACACAGTGCATTGGAGAATATAGATGTAGGACTTGAAATATGACGCGCCACGCGTTCTGTTGTTCTGTTGCTATGCAAACGAGCGGTGTACAGTAGGGGGTTTCTGAGGACGGGGTTGTTGTTGTCGGGCGTGAGGGAGACGTCGTTAAGATGGGCGACAGGTGTTAGGGGTAACCGAGGATGCAGGCCGGTGATTGGTTAGGAGGGTGAGTAGTTAATGACCGGCGCCGCTCTGGCGGAAATAACAAGGCCACGTGAGTCTGGGGGCCTGGGGGCGAATGACGAAGCGGGGGGGGGTGAGATAATTGATTGGGACTGATTGGTGTGGGGATAAGAGGATAGCGTAACGGGGAGACGGGAGTCTTGATTGGGATTGGAATTGGAGCTGGAGCGTTGGTGCCAGGGAGAGAGACGGAGCAGCAGTGAGTAGAGAAGATACGATAACGGTAGCAGTGGATAGAGATAGGATAAAATACGGTAACAGTGGATAGAGATAGGACAGAGTACGGTGGCAGTAGAGAGAGAGAACGCAGAGTGCGGTAGCAGTGGTAGGAGTGCATCGGAGGAATAGAGAACAGGGTAGCAGCGGAGTAACGGAACTGGGGAGAGCAGGAGAGCGAACGGAGAGACATAGAGTGTCGTTGATGGCGGATAGATTAACGGAGCGAACGAGGAGACACGGAGCAGTGATGAGGAGAAGGTGTGAACCCTGAAGTGCGAATAAACGGAACGAGAAAGACAACCGGAGTACGAGTCCTACATACATATGAAAAATTAAATGAACAATGTTACTGTGTATTGTTTGCATGAAGGGGTTAATACGTTTGCTTTATCATGTGAAGCAATACACATTCGATTTTTTTACTTGAGAGATTTGTCACGTAAATGGTCTAGTAATGCGGCATTGTGTTGCATGCTTCCTTTAAGAAATCAGACGTCGGTTAAAGCCCATCTCTCCCTCAATTCCTTCAGTAAACAACAGCGTGATGCTCTGGTGAAGCCGCAGGTTATAACACACTTTGGAGAACATGGATTCTAACTTTACCCTCCTCCATAAAAGTTGTAATATACAAAGGCGTATGTGGGTGATATTTGTTCACCTGTGCAAATGCATGCGAACAATCCACCTACGCGTTAGCTGTATTTTGCAAAGACGGAATAGTGAACATGTGAGCATCAAAACGGAGAAAGGTTGCTTTGAAGTTGAATACAGTTCACAAGATGGTAATATCTATCTGAGGGGCTTAACAAACTTGCTTTCAGTGGTGTTCATCATCAGCCATGATCAATCCACTGCTGGATGAAGGCCTTCTCAAGCTGTCTCCTATCTCTCACGATCCTGAGATGCAATCGTTCACCTTATAGCGGCACACACGTTGATTTCACCACTCCATCTCCTCAAGGTGCAAAGTGGATGTGAAAGAACCCGTGACGACATTTCAAATATTTGCCTACTGTGTCAAACTTTATTTAGAATTCAAAGTGTAAGTATCATTTCAAAATAGTTTGTGGAGTAAAACGTAATTACAGTAGAAGGCTTTGAAGAGCGTGTGGAACAGACCGTAGTGTGTGTGTGCGTTCAATCTGATAAGTCTTCAAAATACTGTATACAGATTCAACTCAACAAGTCTCTGTATGTGACCTCTGTCACATGCTTCACATGACCTATGTACACTTATATATTTTATTTGAGTTGTTATTGTCATCTTTCTTCGAGAAAATCTACTGTTTATGCTTCATTGGGCTAAATATTGCATTAATGGAAAAATGCATATTTTCTTAATGGAAACAGTCAAGCTTTGTAATGGACTATTATGGGCTCATGTCAAACCAGGACACACTCTGCCATTCGGTGTACCGATAGGAACGATAATAAAAGGAATACATATTTTAGAGATGCATGCATAGAATGCATAGATTTGTAGCTTAAAAAATTCAGCTTTTCACTGCTAAATTGCATTTGTTTAAATTTATGCCAAAGCCAACCGATAATTTTCCTAGATAATTACCAAGGGATGCCACCTGTTTTATACTCAGATTGGGGAGTTCATGGTTGTTCAATGTTAATGTGCCCAGAATTGTGTCAAAATACTATTTCAAGCAAAAGCTACCACGATTCTAAAGACTCGATCATATTGGGGCAGTCACTTCAATCTGGCACAGTTGAGATACGATTTTCTAAAAATAATAATAGACTTCTAATAGTAAATCATCGTCACTGGCCATGATCAATCCACTGCTGGATACATGCCTCCCCAAGCCATTACCAACTATCATGGTCTCACGATAAAACAATTCTTCTTCAGTCCTGCGCTTGAGCTTCATTCTCTGTGATATCTCCACAACGGACGTTCTCTCAGACCCGTTCCGTACTTTGGTTGCTGTTTTCATTCCGTGTCGACCATCGGCCATTTTTACATCCAGTGACGCATCCTGCCCATCCCCGCTTGCTTTTATAAACAGGCAATAGGACGTTTTAAACTTGAATGTGTTCGCTCTAATCCACGCGTTCCTCTTTCTTGTCCATCAACGTTATTCTAAGCACATATAAGTACACATCCATGCTTCTCTGCACACTTTCAACTTTCTGTTTTGTTTAACTATCATCGTCCACGTTTTTGAGCCTTGCCATTGGAGGCAATATACAGTGATCAAAACGCTTTTTATTTAGGCACATTACTGTGTTGCTTTTCATTAAGTTAGGTTTCTAAACACTACGACCTGCTGCATCCACCACTTTTTGTTCATCACGGTTATCCCAATCTGCCTTCAATAGCTACCCAACATATCCATTTTCAAATGCATTTCAGATAACACATTCACGGCCAGAAATGTATCGGACAGGTTTGTGCATGCAACATTTTGTACAAACCTACCAAGACCTCAATAAAATCATACTGATACCAACATACAACGGTTCCCATTTGAGCACGAGACCACACGATGTACAAGATTGATTGTACACCGAACAATGTGCTTGTAAGCATGTGTAGTGAGTCCAACTGAGTCACAGACGTTGTCTTAGGGAGCAACACGTTTTATTAAACTATTTGCACAACATACTCCAGGCTATTAACACAACACACTCTCAGGTGGTGACCACCCAACTAACCACGCTACGGCGGAACTAGACACGGTTCCGTTATCCCGGACCGGACCACAAGCTGGGTCCCGGACCACGTGGCTGAAGGCTTCTTCAAGCTTGACGTGGATCTCCTGCATCTACAACAGAAGAACCACGAGCCCCTCACAGGGCCCAACTTATATCGGGCTGGGCTGGGGCTGGCTCCGCCTCTCGCCCCGCCCACCTTCTCGATCTCTCTCGCCCTTGCCTGAAGCCTCTCGAGAGTTCTTCTCAGACCATGTGACCACCCATTGGCCCCCTTCACCGGTGGCCCCCCTCCAGTATCATCCGGTCACATGTCCCCAGGTCAGCCAGAGTATCATGCCCCCAAGCTGGCTAACACTCTCTTGCTCTCTCAACAGGAGCCCGCACCGCACGCTGTGTGTGGTGCCACCGCGCTTAACCAGCGCTCACCCAAGCTCCCTCTAGGGCTGGTACTACACCCCGTGTCCGGGGTGTACACACAACAGTAGACATCCCGCCGTGGCCTCGCAAGCCCGGCACCACACAGTGACATTCCCAGTCACTACACATGCATTACCAATTGGCTGTGGGAATCAAACCACCAAACACATCTACATTGCATTGATCAGTAAGATGTATGTGTTTATTTAAGCTGCAACCTTATATATATATACACCTTCTGATCCTTACCCCCGTTCCTCCGATTGGTGCGGTTGGTTATATACAGTGCAAAATAAGTTCAACATACATACATTAGAAGCCCATATTGCATGTGTAATGCGGGCGTAAACGACCTCCCGGAAGTGACGTCATGGGGGGAGGAGTTACGTCACGTGGGGGAGAGGGTAAGGGTCTATAAGGGGGGTAACCGGAAGCAGTCGGGAGTGATCGGAGACTGGGAAAGTGGGAGGCCACGCAGGGCGAAGGGTGAGGAGAGAGTGGCGAGATCGCCACACACCCGAGCCACGAGGATCGGCACCGTCGGCCAACGGTGACCGACCCCCGGGCAGCAGGAGCAGCGAGGAGGCTGCAGAGAGCAGCGGGTCTGCAAGGGAGGAGTCGGGCAACAGGGGTCTGCACGACGTGACATCAGCGGGTCTGCTAGGAGGGAGTTGGGCTACGTGAGCGACAGCAGCCTGGGGCTGCAGAGCAGAGAGTATATAGGGGAGTACCGTGAGGGAAAAGAGATCGAACCCAAATAAAGGACACAGGACAGAGAGAAGCGTCCGAGTCTTTTATTACACATGTAAATAAGAAAACAAATAAGCCTACTCTGAAATCTGAGTGAACTCTCACACTCCCAATGCATGAATAAGGCAAAGGGACAAATCCACCAACGTGTATGGCCGAATTTACCTAAGGCCCTTCATTGCACAGCAATTACCAGATTAGCATTTAGCAGTGAATCCACCTGTCAATAAAATGCATCTTCTCCATCCACCTGCTCAGCCATGCAGTGGTAAAAAATGCTTTAAGGGAAAGACACTAAATTATATAATGTTAGAGCCAATTGAGAATCACTTCCTTTGTTTTGTGCTAAGATCATGCAATTAAGCCCGAGGCACGTTTCTTGATCCATAATTGCCATTCTCCACCCAGAGGTAAAGAGCCCTAATTCATGTAGCAATTTTGACCACCATTCTGCCCCCTTATGGGGGAAATGGCTGCTTTTATGTGACATCGTTCCCCTTCCCTCTCCCGCGTTTGCAATGCAGCAGGGGGTCGATGCGCCGTTGTTAAATGCCCATTTTACCACTCTTGTTCTCCGCCTCGTCGGAGTGGATCAAAGTGCGTGCGATTAGAGCAGGTCTAGGCCAGACCCTCGCGACGATGGAACCCTGTCAATCACGTGCCCGGGGGGAGTGACTTGTGCACGGAGCCATGAAAAAACTTGGTAGCCGGATTTTGGTCCAATTTCATGTACATGTCAGTCACCTCCAATCTGCAACAAAATTTAAACAAAAATAGATAGAAAAAAATCTTCAAAACTAGGGCTGTCTAAACTGTGACCTTTGGGCCAATGTTGGCCTGTGGAGACATTTAGTCTGGAAAACAGTAATTCTCCAAAATAGTATTATTAAAAGCAGTCCCACACAATAATATTTAAATTTAAAAACTTTTTTTTTACACAACTATATCCGCTCCGCGGTGGCCTGCAGTGGGTTAGATTTGGTGAGGGGACAGGCCTGCGGAGTGGCAGCATCTGTGGAGCTGGATTAAGAGTACCCATAGCCACGCATATTTACCCATGTGACCCTGATTGTGTCGTCTCGCGTTGCACACCACCAGCTACTCCATTACAAAGCAAATACACACACTCAGACACACCGTCGATAGTGCAGTTTACTCCGAGAGAAGTTGGTTTCTTTCTCATTGTGGACCATCTGTACAAACTTAAATGGCGATTCGCTTCCCGTGCGGGCACACCTGTTCAGGGTATACTATTTGAGTTGTACGTTGTTATTGTTGGTCACAAAAAACACACTAACATTGTCAAAATCATTGTGCATACATATAGAAAGCCACAGAAAGTATTTAAGTGCCTTCATGTGTAAGTATAACAAACGTTTATTTTTTTCATACACCTAAATTAGTCTGGGATCAATGTAAACATCACAATTAGCACACATTGGTTTTCTATGGGATATTTGATAATGTCCACAATCAAGCAGATGAAACCATGAAGTTGGAACATTATTAGCACATAGCAGTAATGGATGGCATGTCTTGAATCCCCTTGGCATGAGTGATAAAGATTGCACATTCAAATTTAGCCCAATTTCCCCCAATTCGAGCAAATTAGATTATCCATTTCTTAAGGAGTAACCAAATGGCAATGTGAACACATATTTGCAATTTAGTTTGCAGGTAATTTTGAACTTGAGATCAATAATTCCCCATGAAAAAAATTAGATGGCTGATTCGATTAACAGGTGGATTTAAGATTTAAGGATGTGCCTTGTCGGTACTGTGTTGGCAGAGCCAGAAGTTAAAATCGTGGATGGGGCCAACTCAACTCATCACCCTTTTGAAGCCGATAAAATTAGTACCATAGTGTGTGAGGTCGACAGTGTAATTCTGTGGACAATGACACTGGAACCTTAACATACAACTTTGTCATATCTGCCACCAGTTTGGGTCGCCGACGAAGATGAGAGCGCGAGACTAATGATCACGTGAGCACGGGACCAATTTGAATTGTGTAGGAGTTAAACTGTTGACTCCACATAAACTTGCTATCCTGCCAACTGTAACATTGGTATATTTAACAACAATACCATGCATGCTTTCTGTTCAGGTTACATGTGTGTAATTGTTTTGATGCCATTGAGACTAATGTTAATAGTAATTCTTATTATAAAAGGTCATCAAGGTAACAACTATAAAACAATACGCAGAAAAGTTTTGACCCATACACAACCGTTAAATATTATTTTGTATAGAAAAAAAAATCAGACTTTGGCATCACATTTTATTTCGTGAATTTAAATTTTATCCTAGATGTGTAGTGTCAACGATTCAGCGACTAAGTTTATAGGAGGCACCTTCTTTATTAACAACTACCAGTACGGCTTGGCTCCGCCCTGACCGTGCCTCCCTTCTCGAACCCGCTAGCAGGTTCCAAGGGCCTCCAAATGGGGTCCTCCCTGACCCTCTCCCGAGTTCCTCCTCTCTGCCAACACACAGTGCACACCCTCACCGGCGTGTGTACTGTCTGCCCACCAAAGTTGCTGCTGCTGTCCACCAGCTGGTGCTATTACACTACACATGCATACCAGTGATACAGCACATTACATCAGCTTTCACCGATGAAAGTCAAGGTAGGGCCTTTAGCAATTGTTACAAACCGACCGTGTCTTGCTGATAAGTGGAGCAACATCGTGGTTCACATTTGTTTAGTCCTGACAAGAAATGAATCATTAAGTAGTGTCAGATGGAAACATTGTTCACCTTCTTCTTTTCAACAAAGATATATTTAATATACATCTATTTTTCGTCATGGCAAAAAGTAAACAAAAATGGAAACTTTAGATATGATATATTTCCATACACAAAAAATGTCCCAACAGTCTGAGCTCATAGACTGTCAGTGTTGGTCCTGTTGGAGTCCATATTGAGGCGAGCATGACACGTGAGAGAGTGGTGTGGCGAAAATCACCCCAAGCTGCCTTTTGTATTCTGAGTGCTGATGTTTACTTGGATCTCCAGAAGCTGAATGTAAGACTGTCAGTGTCATACCATGTTCAGACTAGTTGCCACTCGTGTGTGTCACGGGCACGACTCAGTGCAGTCCAATAATCATTATCCATGATGCAGTCATACGTATGGAGAGTACTTTATTTGTGAAATTATCAAATATGAAACTAGCCAATGTGCATGCAGATTATCTGTGTTTCTTACAAGACATCGTTTCTTAACAATGGAATTTAGTTATCCACTCGTGTTGTATCAGGTACTAATTTAAGGCTAAGCCAACCTAGTAAAGACCCTGGACAATGTTACAATACCAAACACCATTGTTAGCCTTGATCTGAAATTAAGCTCAGATTAATGCAGTGTGCAAACCACCGTGTCGTTGCTCCCATACATCACGTCAACACAAATGCAGTGTAGAGGGACATTGTGCGTACACATTGTGTACATGGAGCGTCAACCGTTCAATAAAATGCAGAACATTTCAAGAAAGTCATTAAATTGCAAAAAAATACCATATTTTGCACAAATCACTAAATATATATGTACAGCCAATTTGCAAGTGTTCCATTAGTTACAGTGAAAAGGTGTCTGTGTAAACTGATGTTTAAATTATCCAAGCTGATGAATGTCAAGTAGGATTCCCGGAAGTCTGTAAAATGAGCATAAAACTGACATCAGTGCAGCGGTAAAACAATGTACACCACTGCCCAGCCAGCATTTGAGCAACACTGAGGTGGTGGTGCAAGGTTGACCCGATTCTGCTCTTTGCAATTGATGGAAGGTCTCTGTGCCAACTAGAGATCGTATTTCGGTACATCTCAAGCCTGCATTTGCCATGAAGTGATGGTGACGTCACCACAACCCTTGCCTGCCAGGAAAGATGCACTCTGAGGCCAAGCGAAGTTTGGAAGGCTCGCTGACAGGTCAGGGGACAGACCCAGGCATTATTGGTTGACGACTGACTGAGATTGCTGATCACTCAGTCACACATATGTAGAGGAGAGTGGTGGCGTCGTGTGCGCTGTCCGGTGCGGTGACATCACGGGACGTGGGGTCGCACGCGCTGGGCAGTGCACGTGACGTCACGCCTCAGAGGGTATTTAAGGGAGACCCCGTGACGTAAGCGGGGTCACTGGAGGAACGGGGATAGTAGAAGGGGTGAAGAGGGAACCAGGGATAGTGATACATGTTAATAAACCCTGGCGGAAGCCCCTAACTCACCTCCGTCTCCGAGTACCTCCGTCTACTACTCAACAACTGGTGTCAGTAGTTTACACCGTCGCCAACATGTCTAAAGCGGGCACACGGCATAAGAACCCACCGGCACATCTCTTGGAGGGTGCCGAAGGCGGAGAGGAAGCTCCAGCAGTGACCCCGGAGCCCGGGACCCCAGTGACGGTCCCCATGGAGACGAGCAGGCCGGAGCGAGAGGAGTCGGCTGCGGGGAGTGCCAGCTCACCGCCGCCGCCAGAGATGGAGAGCGTCCCCGCAGCTCTGCTGCAGCAGGTCCTGCAGGCGGTGGGGCAGCTGACCGTCAAACGCCAACGTTGAAACTGCCGCCGGTTTCCCAGCGACCGCTCCACCGGAAATGGCCGCCATTTTGGCTGCGACGCAATCCGCGGCGGCCATATTGGCTCGGGAGCCGTATGCGGCCGCTGCTACGGCTGCGACGCGGCGGCCGGCAGACATTGTTGCTGCGACACCGCAAGTCGGCGCCATGGCTGCCATGGCGACCGCGACGCCGCGTCTCTCCACCGACGCGGCCGGGGTTTCTCGGCACGCCGCTCCTGCGGGACCAGCCGCCGGCGATGACGCGGCTCTACATCAAGCTGCGCCCGCCGGGGGGGCCCCGGGTAAGTACGCACGTGCCGTCCTTGCCGGGCCGCCGGGGTGGCCAGCGGCGGCTGCCGCTGCCCCGTACATCGCCGTGCCGCCGGAATGGGCCGCGGGTGCTGCCGCGGCTCCACCTGTCGCCGCGCTCACGGGGCCGGCCACCGGCGATGCCACGGCTCTGCACCTCGCCGTGCCTGCGTCCCTTGTCATGGATGCCGCCGCGGCTCCGTGTTATACCGCCGCGTCTTCGGCGTGGCCCGGGGAGGCCGCAATGCCGTGGTGCCTCGCCGCGTCGCGAGAGGTTGCCGTGGCTGCGGCTGCTGTCCCGCACCTTGCTGCGCTGGTGGGGTGGGCTGCAGGGGCCGCCGCGGCTCCGTGTTATACCGCCGCGTCTTCGGCGTGGCCCGGGGAGGCCGCAACGCCGTGGTGCCTCGCCGCGTCGCGAGAGGTTGCCGCGGCTGCGGCCGCTGTCCCGCACCTCGCTGCGCCGGCGGGGTGGGCCGCGGGGGCCGCCGCGGCTCCGTATCATACCGCCGCGTCTTCGGCGTGGCCCGGGAAGGCCGCAACGCCGTGGTGCCTCGCCGCGTCGCGAGAGGTTGCCGCGGCTACGGCTGCTGTCCCGCACCTCGCTGCGCCGGCGGGGTGGGCCCCGGGGGCCGCTGCGGCTCCGTGTTATACCGCCGCGTCTTCGGCGTGGCCCGTTGAGGCTGCAACGCCATGGTCCCTCGCCGCGTCGCGGGAGGCTTCCGCGGCCACGCACCTAACCGTGCCTGCGGGGTGGGCCGCGGACGACGCCGTGGCTTCGTACGCCGCCGCTGACAAGTGGGTCGTGAAAGCGCAGGCGCCTTCACACCTCACTGCGTCTACGGCGTGGCCCATGGGGGCCGCAACTCAGCCGCACTTCGCTGCATCTACGGCGTGGCCCATGGGGGCCGCAACTCAGCCGCACTTCGCTGCACCTACGGCGTGGCCCATGGGGGCCGCAACTCAGCCGCACTTCACTGCGCCTACGGCGTGACCCATGGGGACCGCAACTCAGCCGCACTTCACTGCACCTACGGCGTGGCCCATGGGGGCCGCAACTCAGCCGCACTTCACTGCGCCTACGGCGTGGCCCATGGGGGCTGCAGCACCACCGCACCTTTCTGCGTCTCCGGCATGGCCGGGTGGTGCCGCAACACACCCGCCGCTTGCCACGTCTCCGACGTGGCCCACGGGTGCCGCAACGCTGCCACCGCTGCACCACGTCGCGTCTGCCGGGTGGCCCGCAGGTGCCGCTTGGCTTCCACACCTCGCGGCGCCGCGCGGCCAATGGCAGCGCCGGATACCCGACGTCGCGCCGTTTGTCGCGTAAGGAGGCGACTGGTCGGCCTTCCAGGACCGGTTCGACGCGGCATACATGTCGGTCGGCTGGTCCATAGAGGAGGCCTTGCCGGCGCTTCCGACCTGCTTGGACGAAAGGGCTCTGCAGGCCTTCAAGTCCATCCATCCGGCCAAGCGGGCTACGCTCCCGGCGGCCTATATCCAAATGGCCAACGTTTTTGAGCCGCCATCCTGCGCGCAGCTAAAGTTTTCATTGCGGCGGCGGGAGGAAGGGGAACTGCCGCTGGCCTTCCGCTGCTCGCTCCTGGCCCTGGCGCATACCCTGACCTGTACGGCAGGGCACTTGATTCTATGGCCTTGGGGAAGCTGCTTGACCTGGCAAGGGAGCTAGGAATTGCTCTGTCGATCAACAATGATCGGCAGATCACATCCTTGGCGGTCGCTGAAAACATTCAGGCGCACCTCTCCCTCCGCCAACGGCCTCAGATGGCGGCGTGTGCGGGGGTCCCGGCGCCGGACGGGGGCCACCTCTCAGGGGGTTGACACCCTCGCGGCCCTGGCGATGCCCGATTGTCGAGGAAGGGGGGAGGGTGGTCGCCGTCCGGAGCAGCGGGGGCGGCCGGGACCTTCCCGTCCGCAGGAGGCGAACATGGTGGCCTGCTTCCGCTGTGGTCAGCGGGGCCACATTGAGCGGGGCTGCCGGAATGCCCCGGGGGCCTTTGGAAAAGGGACTCCACCTTCTCCCAGACCCTCGTTGGCATCGGGTCCGGGGCCCCAGGCGAGTCGCGACACATCATCTGCGCGGCCGCTCCCTTCAGCTCATGCATCTAGCGGGGCTAGGGCCCATCGTCATGGGGTTTACCTCGAAGGGTCGGGTGCACCATCGTCATCACCCCCTCAATGGCCCAGACAGACCCGCCACTGGGATGCGCTTGCGCATAGGATGGTGGCGGCAGCTGCCGGCTCCTCAGCGGTGGCAGGATATGTGCAAGGGGTGCACGTTCGCCTCCTGGTGGATACGGGGGTGTCGGCCACCATTACTTCTGAGGCCATTTTTGGGCTGCTACCCCGCAGCATGGGTCCGTTAAGGCCAGTTCGCGGGGCTTGTGTCGCCGCGAACGGCGGCAGTTTGGGCATCTTGGGCCACGTTGTAGCGTCGGTTCGGGTTGACGAGATTGAGTTGGCCGGGCCTATTTTGGTCTCCAGGACCTTGGCAGTGCCATGCCTCTTGGGGACCGACGTTTTGTCTAGGATGCCCATCCGAATTCTCGTTGACCAGGGCTGTGTGGAAATGCCGTCAGGGAGGCGGCTGCAATTCCTACAATCGCCTACCGTCCTGTCTCCCTTGGTCGCCGGTGTACGGGCCTTGAATAAAGCGCCGGTGACCGTACCACCGGCGTCACAAATCCTGATACCCCTTAGGTTGCGCAAACTGCTCGAAATGGGCTCCACGGAGACGGGTATCCTCCTGTCCCCGTCAAGCTACTTTTCAAGGACGAAGGGGTTGGTGGGCGCCTTGACAGCCGTGTCGGGGGGCCAGGACCTTTTTTTGCAGGTCCTCAATTCGGGACCCTTGCCGGTTGTAGTCCCGGCCGGCGCCGTCCTGGCACACGCGACCCCGGCTCCTCCACCTGAGAGCGCTGCCCCGGATGGAGGGGTCGTGGCGGGCGTGATGCACACGGGGGACCCCGACGCATCATGGATCGCCACGTTGTGCGACGAAAATGCCTCGTTGTCCTCCGGGGAACGTCGGCAACTCCGCGACCTCATCGAGCGGTTCACCGATGTGTTCAGCCAAAGTAAGTTTGATCTGGGTCGCACTACTCTTTTGGACCACCACATAGACACGGGCGACGCGGCCCCTATTCGACTTAATTCCCACCGCTTTAGCCCAGCGGAAAAAGATCATGTCTGCTCGGCTGTCGAGGAAATGTTGGCGGCGGACATCATCTCCCCATCTACTAGCCCTTGGGGTGCCCCCATTGTGCTAGTCAAGAAACGGGACGGGAATCTCCGGTTCTGCGTCGATTTTCGTAGATTGAACAGATCTCGGTGGCTGATGCATATCTATTGCCTCGCATGGATGATTCTCCGGACGCCCTCTCGGGCGCGCGGTTCTTTTCGACTTTAGATTTGCTCTCCGGCTTCTGGCAATTGCCACTGGATGAGGCCTCTAGACCCAAGACAGCGTTCCGCACGCCCCAGGGGTTGTTCGAGTTCAATCGGCTTCCTATGGGTCTCCATTCGGCCCCGGCCACCTTCCAACGTCTCATGGAGATGGTCTTGGCGGGGCTGCAGTAGGAGTCTTGTCTAATCTACTTGGATGACGTTATTGTTTTGGCCGTACGTTTGGCGAGCACTTGCAATGCCTTGAGGCGGTGTTCGTCAAAGTGCGTGCTGCTGGCTTGAAATTCAAACCCCAGAAATGCCACTTGCTACAACCATCGGTGAGGTATTTGGGACACATTGTTAGCACGTCAGGTGTCGCCACGGACCCGGATAAAACGGCTTGTGTCCGGACGTGGCCGACTCCCACATCTGTCGCGGAGGTGCGTAGCTTCGTTGGCTTCGCATCGTACTATCGCCGGTTTGTCCGCGATTTTGCGACAATTGCGAAGCCACTGCACGCCCTTTCTGCCAAAGGCCAAAGGTTTCACTGGGGCACGGAGGAGGAGGCGGCTTTTGCGGCGCTTCGCACGGCATTGGCAGATGCGCCGCCCTTGGGGTACCCGGATTTTTCGAAACCCTTCCTGCTCGATACCGATGCCAGCGATACGGGAATTGGGGCTGTCCTGGCCCAGGTGGTCGACGGGGTTGAGAGGGTAGTAGCCTATGGCAGTCGCGTTCTGTCCCCGACGGAACAGCGATATTGTGTGACCCGGAGGGAGCTTTTGGCCATAGTTTACTTTGTTCAGTTGTATAGACCATATTTGTACGGTAGGCTGTTTACGGTCCGAACCGACCACGCGGCCCTGCAATATTCGCTGAAGATTAGTCAGCCCTCGGGTCAGCTGTCTCGCTGGCTATAAGTGCTCCAGGATTACCCCTTTGATGCAATCCAAAGGAAGGGGACACAGCATGTAAATGCGGACGGTTTATCCCGATTGCCGGCAGGCGGCGGGTGTGCTTGCGCCCTGGGCTCTAGCCGTTGCAAGGCCCCAGGGGACACCGTGGCCCAGTTGGTCGCGTTGGCCGAGGCGGCCACCCCTCAAGGTGCGGCGGCGCCCGCGGATTTTGGCCTTGGACTTCCCCGGGAGGAATGGTCCAGCTTGCAGATGGAGGATTCCTCTCTGCTGAAGCTACGGCGCCGTGTCGGACATAAGGCCCGGAGCTCAGCTTCGTCTGCTGCCCCGGCGATCGCCGTGCATGACGGACTACTCATGCGTTGGGATGCCCAATTGGAACGCTATTGTGTGGTTGTGCCCACTAGCCTGCGTGGTAAATTAACCCGAGCCATTCACGAGAAGCTTATGCACCTTGGCTACCACAAGACCTTATTGACGCTTAAGCGGGACTATTACTGGCCGGGTGTTGAGGGTGACGTGGCACTGATTTTGAAGGGTTGCCACGACTGTGCGCGGAGAAAGGCCCCAGTTGTCCGGGAACGGGCCCCGCTGCAGTCCATCCGGGTTTCTCGCGTTAATGAGCTCGTGGCGCTCGACATTTTGGGGCCATTCCCTGCATCCCAACGGGGCCACAAATACCTCTTGGTGGGCGTTGAGTACCTCACACGTTGGCCAATGGCATGGCCTTTGGTCGATCAGTCGGCCTCTTCTATCACCGAGGCCTTCGTCCAGGGGTATGTGTTTGACAAGGGCGCGCCGGAACAATTGTTGACTGACCAGGGGCGGAATTTCTCGTCTAGGTTGCTCAAGGAGGTGTGCGACCTCCTTGGCACCAAGAAAATCCGCACCTCGCCCTACCACCCCCAGTCAGACGGGATGGTAGAGTGCTTGAACCGCACCCTTACGTCCATGCTGTGCCACCAGGTGAACACGTCCCAGTCAGACTGGGACCTGTTCGTCCCAGGGGTCTTGGCGGTTACAAACTGAGTAATCATTGGAAAGATGTGATTAACCATGCAAAAAAAAGATTTAACTACACTTATTTGCCAATCTTATTTGACAGACAACCATTACTGTTTAACCATGTTTAGTGGTGGTCTTCTTGTTACAGGTTGAGTCACAAACCGCACCTCTCCATAACAAAGGCTCAGCCTTTGTTATGCAGTCTATTCTTAGTCTCAAACCTCACCTTACCATATTAATAATAAGTATGCGGCCCTTGCCCCACCACCTTCTCCAACCATTATATAAACGCAGTGGTAACTCCTGCAATCTCTCATTTACTTGATACAGCTGTCGTGGCTGTGACGGTACCACCTGAAGACGGAAGCTTGTGTTGCCTCGGAAACGTCGTGATTTTTATTTTTATTTTATTTTACTTTTTAATGTTTTTACCTACGTGACTTTACCGAAAAAATCTAACCACACGTACTTGTGGTGAACATGCAAACAAACATGCGCTAATAATGCATGCATTGTCTTTTAAACTGATTGGCCTACACAAGAGACAGCCTTCTGTATGGCCTAGTCTCACCAGTGTCAGACCAGAGAAGTCCAAAAGGCGAAAAGTACAAAGACAATGCACGTATCTGACCATTTATAGCTCAGGCTGAGCAGCTCTTTCATGGGATCTTTTTATGAGTGTCTGAGCACGTGGGAGGAATCCAGAGCAGTTAAAAAAACAATGCATATATTATTAGAGCATTCTCTTTGGTTATTTCGGTAAAGTCACGTAGGTAGAAAAAATAATAGATCACGACGTTTCGATCGTAATACAAGCAATCGTCATCAGGTGAGACAACCACAGCAAGAAAACTGCTGAAGGCAGCAGTTTTCATCTTCAGAAGTTTTTTTTCTTCCTACGTGGCTTCATCGAAAGAATCAAAGAGTATGAGTTCCTGCAGTCACGAAAGTTTCAAATCAAGATTATTAGAGCATGTTTGTTTGCATGTTCACTACAAGTACGTGTGGTTAATGCAGACTTGATTCCTTGCAAAAGGTTTCTATTTGGTGTTTGAACATCTTAACACCTCCAATTTTTACTCTTTGTTTTTTTCGGTAAAGTCACGTAGGTAAAACAATTAATAAAATTAAATGGAAATAATAAAATAATAAAAATAAAACATAATAAAATAATTCTCACGACGTTTCGGCCACAACGCAAGCAGCCGTCCTCAGGTGAAACCAGGTTTGTCGAGGCGACAGCGTCTGAATGAAACAGCACACGTGCTTGGAGAATATATATAAGCTGGGTTGGAAGGGGGGGGGGGAAGCGCGCCTTGACAAAAGAATTTGCATATCAAGAGGAATTTAGCATATTTATGGGAAATGCAGGTATGTGATTAGTACTACTTATGCCGTGCATTATGCAGGATTAGCAGCATCCAAGGGAGGGGATATGGGAAATGCAGGTATGTGATTAGTGTTACTTTGCCCGTGCATTATGCAGGATTAGCAGCATCACAGGGAGGGGATAGGGGTAGCATTAATAAAGGGAAGAAGTGTTAATAGTATGTAGCTGCAGTAACTAAAACCACCACGTAAATAACTAAAGTATAAACTACATAGTATCATCATTATACTAAATATACTCTACAATAAGCTGAGTTACTAACAGTAAGTAATACATTACAATTCTACATCGTAAAAAATATAATATGCTTCCATCTAAACTTTATTCTCTTACATCACACGAGTCTACACCGTACTATATACTGCCATAGACAAACCCAACATTAAATTATATACTGTATTGTAATATTACACTATGTATTATTTTACCCACCCTAATGTATATCACACTGCTGTATATTCACTATACAATTACGATACTATATATTACTTTGTACATTGTATTAAGCATATCAATGTTATACTATTTGTTATTATACACTGTACCATTGACCGTCGTGTGAAAGATACTAAGAAGAAGCAACGAAATATGTCAATGGGATAGTGGGAGGAAAACTTGCAACGGAGCAAAGAATCCATTCCCTGCGGAGATTACAATGCCAGTGAGTGGAACGCGGTCTGAAAGTCACCGTAAACGTGAACACAATCAGCGTTGTGGCTGATACATCGTGAGAATTATTTTATTATGTTTTATTTTTTTATTATTTTATTACTTCCCTTCTACGTGACTTTACCGAAAGAACCAAGAAGATGAATCCCTGCAGTCACGAAACCTTTAAATTGAAAGTTTAAATCTAAATACAGCAAGAGTTATTTGTGATGAGACATTGTTATATAGGGTAAGAGGAAGGCGAGGAGCCAAGGAGGACGGGCGCAGGATGGGGGTGGAGCCAGGAAGGTGATAGAGAAGGAAGATGGAGCCCCGGATGGGGGAGGGTGGACGCATGAGCGGGGGAGAGTCACGGTTGATGGGGGGTGGAGCCAGGAAGGTTATAGAGAAGGAGGACGGAGCCCCGGATGGGGGAGGGGGGACGCAGATCTAGGGAGAGTCACGGTTAAGGTTTAATATGGTTAATCACATTTTTCCAATGATTGCTCAATCTGAATCCATCTTCTCGGTTGAAGTTATGTCTATGTTTGTATATCTGTATAGTTTCATGGACACATCTTTGGTGGTATCCAGACGGCTTGCAGAGTACCTTGGTATCGGAGAAAACAATATCATGATCACCCACAGCGTTGTAACAATGATCAGCAACGGCCGAATAATTCGTTTTGCCGTGTTTTAAATCTGATTTGTGCTCGCGAATTCGGTCCTAAATATGTCGTTTCATCTCCCCGATGTAGCAGTCACCACAGGTACAACTCAATTTATAAAAACCGGGGTACTGTAAATCGTATCGGATACTCTGCTTCCCTTCACTGGCAAGACCACCTCAGCAGTACTTAACTCAACCCAATTGGTTTCTATGGTCAAGGACATTGTACTGTCTTCTGACGATATCCTCGTCAGCTTTGATGTGGTCTCTCTGTTCACCAAGGTCCCAGTGCCTGACACCATAACAATAATTGAAGACTTGGTCCAACATGGACTAAACCCTGATGTACCTGCGCTGGTTAGGCACTGCCTCACCAACACTTACTTTGCCTGGAATGTTATATTCTACAAACAAAATGAGGGTACCCCTATGGGTTCCCCCTTATCACCAGTGATAGCCAATGTTTTCATGGAGAAGTTTGAATCAGACGCCATCCAGACATCCACCCTTCGTCCTTCCCTGTGGAAGAGATATGTGGATGATACTTTCGTCATTTGGCCACATGGCCTCCCAGCATTGAACCATTTCCTAGACCACATCAATTCTAGACACCCATCCATTAAATTCACCATGGAAGTGGAGAAAGATGGCAAGCTGCCATTCTTGGATGTTCTGTTTGAGAGGTCTTATGGTTCTTTGGGACATTCTGTTTACAGGAAGGTCACCCACATAGATTGCTACTTGAAGCCAGATTTCCACCACTGTTCTGCCTCACGGCAGGTGCAGATGTGGGGCGTATGTACACAGGAATTTCCTGTTTGTGATGCTAAGTTTGGTCATGTGACCAGGAAGTTGCGATTTAAGATTCCAGCTCAACCACGCGGGCGTTGGCCATTACACACATAATTCAAGATGGCGGCACACATCGCGTCCCAGTGAAGCCAGCCGCAA
This sequence comes from Lampetra fluviatilis, assembly GCF_964198595.1. Lineage (NCBI taxonomy): Eukaryota > Metazoa > Chordata > Hyperoartia > Petromyzontiformes > Petromyzontidae > Lampetra > Lampetra fluviatilis. The sequence continues at coordinate 1,004,328 of NC_136293.1, read as the reverse complement.
TTGTCCATTGTGGAACTTTAAGAAGCATTGTCTGTAAGTTCGTTTATGTTCTTATAATATTGGCAATGATGTTATAATGTTAGAATGACCGTTATAATCATGTAAATTCCCTTATAATGCTGTTAAATTGTTATGATAAATACGAGGCCTAGTTAACAACGAAGCCTGCAACTTTCCTTATTGTGGATGTTACTTGTAATAAAGTCGAGTCAAACTTGTACCCAAATAACTTTATTGTGATCTGGAGAGCAAGGATGACGAAATGTCTCATTCATAGTACAGTGTTATGTGTAGTACTGTACATCTGGGGTGCAGTGTGATGATAACACGGTGGTGCCTTAATGTAACACAGCAGCTTATGCTCTTGTATAGTTATTCAGTGGTAATGTAGGTGTCTGGTCCATCCAGGATCTAATGTTTAGAAACATGTTATCTAAGACAATGTTATGATGCTGTGGTGTTCATTCATTGTGTTGGTGTTTCTCGGTATTAACAGATGCTGTATCTGTGCTGTTTTCTTATAAGTTTTACCTCGTTAAATTCAATAAATGACGTTTGGATTGTTACGTTCATCCTGGCTCTGAGGGTTTATTGGATGCGAGGTTAACTACTCAGCTAGCGGTGCAACGCAGCGCACAGCGATGCCGAGACAACCACCACCCAGCTCAAAATAAGTCCCTCATCAAAACTCTATACCATAGGGCTCATTGCATCTCTGACCAACACCACCTGGCCAGTGAATTAAAACATGTTCATCTGGCCCTCAAGATGAACGGATACTCAGACCGTACTATCTGCCAAGCTGTTTCTCCCACCATGCAGAAACAACCACCTGAAACTCCGATCTTAAATCATCACACTGCCATACATAGCAGGCATTACCAAAAAGATTTCCAAAATTCTAAACAAACACAAGATCCATGTCCGGTTCAATACAGTACACAAAATGCGTGATCTGATCCCATCCGTAAAGGATGTCATTCCGGATTTACAGTACCCTGGTGTTTACAAATTGAGTTGTACCTGTGGTGACTGCTACATCAGGGAGACGAAACGACATATTTCGGACCGAATTCGCGAGCACAAATCAGATTTGAAACATGGCAAAACGAATTCTTCGGCCGTTGCTGCTCATTGTTACAACGATGTTGAGTAATCATGATATTGTTTTCTCCGATACCAAGGTACTCTGCAAGCCGTCTGGATACCATCAAAGATGTGTCCATGAGGCAATACAGATATACAAACATAGACATAACTTCAACCGAGAAGATGGATTCAAATTGAGCAATCATTGGAAAGATGTGATTAACCATGTTAAACCTTAACCGTGACTCTCCCCAGCTCTGCGTCCCTCCTCCCCCATCTGGGCTCCGTCCTCCTTCTCTATCACCTTCCTGCCCCCACCCCCCATCAACCGTGACTCTCCCCCGCTCTGCGTCCCCCCTCCCCTATCCGGGGCTCCGTCCTCCTTCTCTATCACCTTCCTGGCTCCAACCCCCATCCTGCGGCCGTCCTCCTTGGCTCCTCCCCCTCCTCTTACCCTATGTAACAATGTCTCATCACAAATAACTATCGCTACAGTTATTTTGCTGTGCCTTTTTTCACCTGATGAAGGAGGCTTGTGTTGCCTCCGACACGTCGTGATTTAATTTAGTGGTTTTCATTAAATTTATTTTATTAATTGTTTTACCTACGTGACTTTACCGGAAAAAACAAAGAGTATAAATCCTTGCAGTCACGAAAGCTTCAAATCTAAAACCTCCTATTTTATTGCCAGAAATGGTAAAACTTATTCTTTTTTTCAAATCTTTACTTAACTTTTTTTTATATATAATACTCAATATAGTATAAAATTTACATGCACTAATCCATAAAGAATCCTGACAGCTCTAAATTAGTTTGGTACAAAAAATGCTGCTGGCAGTTGGCATTTTTAAAAATAGGCAGATTATATGCCTTTCTCTTTTTTTCTGCTCTTTTATAAGTGCGAAGCAATGACTCAGGAGAACATGCTTGCATCACTTTATTGGACGCTCCTATTGTTTGATAAGGCAGCCTGGAGAAAATAGACATGGTCACATTCAGTTCCGCACATGGCAGAGTAAATAACCAATTATACAAACCATGTTGTCAATCTGCATAGATCCTTTATGCACTTGTTGAACAAAAAAATATCCCATTACTAGCGCTTGTGGTTTACCTAAAATGAAAGCAGATGTGCTTTGTTGTCACGTCAACATTTCAGGTCACCGCCATCATCACGGCACGTAGAGTGGTGTTTAACACGAAGCCTTTTACGACCATTATCCATAATATAAGTTTTTATGGAGTTAGATCGCTTAAATATATAAATATGTCAATAAAAATGCACCACCCCCCGACACAGCCAACTAGTAAGAATTGTCACCTTCTTGGTTCTTTCGGTAAAGTAACGTAGAATGGAAATAATAAAATAATAAAAATAAAAATAAATAAAATAATTCTCACGACGTTTCGGCCACAACGCAAGCAGCCGTCCTCAGGTGGAGAACAAGACCTGGCCACAACGCAAGCAGCCGTCCTCAGATGGAGAACAAGACCTGTTCTCCACCTGAGGACGACGGCTGCTTGCGTTGTGGCCGAAACGTCGTGATAATTATTTTATCATGTTTTATTTTTTATTATTTTATTATTTCCATTCTACGTAACTTTACCGAAAGAACCAAGAAGATGAATCCCTGCAGTCACGAAAGCTTTAAATCGAAATTTAAGGATTGTCACGTCAACAGAACATGCCAATGCGTCACTAGTACGGCAGACCGGTGCGTTGGAGAGCCAAGCCACAACATTTATAATCTGAGTGCGACGTTTCGCCAGTAATTACAACTAGCTTCATCAGGCGACAGCCAGATCTGTGGAGATGTGTAACTGTTTTGTTCCTTATATAGAGGCGTAGATGTGGTGACCACGCTACTGCACTCTTGCGCCACGTGGAGGGGTGGGATTACTGAGGCAACGTACATTATGCATTATGCAAGCCCTTTGATCTTGTCCTTCCTGTCTATTGTGTGAATTAAAATAGCCGTACCAAGAGTAATCCCTATTGAAGTATACTGCCCTTTGTAGGCATGCATTTGAATAATGTATTATTTAATTATTCGCTTCCACGCAGTACTAAGGCGATAGCTATCCGAACGGTTAAAGTTATTTTTTCTTTATTTAAATTTCGATAGATTCTCTATTATGGATAGAGTGGTGTTGTGGCCAGTGTCCTGTGAAATAATCTAATCGAACGAAGCTTCCACACACAAGGCCAGGCTGTCTCCGTTATTAATGAGTCTCCATTCTCCACCGTTTCACTGCCATCCTCCAAAATTCAATGTATGAACTCTTAGAAACTCGCATTGCCAGGCATATCGCATCAAATTTTATTGTAATAGCGAACCTTATTGTACATACAGTATATGCTATGCTGAAAAACGCATATTTTGCACCGTACATAGCCAGAGGTGCGGGGGAAGGAAAACAAACTAAACACAGACGTAATTTTGTGCTCGTGCTAGCCTCTATTGAATGTTCGAGATAAAAGATGAAGATGTCATCAAGACCACAGCCACTGATGCCGCCAGACGACAACGCTTTGCACCTTCCACCAAATCCCTGTGCAGCTGCTGCACAATGGACGCGCGACCACCGAGCTCTGCCTCGGTGCTCTCACCCCACCATCGGCTCTGAGGCCTTCCAACTTGGCCGCGGGACTCGTAAAGACCACTACAGTGCCCGTTTCGGCAACTGACCCTCCAACCCACCCTGCACACACGCGCGCTTAGTGACTCGAGCGAGGCTGATGCCATTCCCGAACCGTGCGGTTTCGCACTCCACAGGGTGCAACACCACGACCAGCTAATGTCAACGTGATATCAAGTGATGTTGTACCTACGCATGTTGAACTTCTTTCGCACCGTACCTAGCCAACCGCGCTAATAGGAGGTGCGGGGGAAGAACAACAAACCAAACACAAAAAGCAGTTCTGAAGATATGCGTTTTTCAGCATAGCTCCAGTGGCTTCCTAATATCAGAAGGAAGAACATTCCAGGCGGCCGCGGAAGCACATCTGAAAGCGCGCGATGCAGTGACCATCTTCTTTCGATGGCCAGCCAAAAGCCGTTGCGAGGATGACCGGAGTTTGTGTGATGGGTTATGCTCCTTGAGATCTACAAGCTATTGTGGTTCATTTGTGGCAAGCGCTGTGTTTGCATGTTATGCGTGCGACCTTATACAGTATGTTCATATAATTGTCGATGGTCCGATTGTCACAATGCAAATGAGAATCAATATTTGATTCAATCGGGAGCGCTTCAAAGTCATCAGTATTTCGCATGCACCATGGGGAGAGCTCTTTGTTAAATAATAAGAATCATCCTTCATGTTGCCTTTGCGCCCTCGCTCTTTTATTTGTTCACAGCAGAAACCCAATGCTCCTTGTCACGTGACAACGAGCGGATGGAAGCTTCGTGGTTATAACGCAATGTGTGACAGGTTAAAATAATAACAACGTGAAAATGTAAGAATGGAACACACTGCACGTTGCTTTGTCTCGTTCAGAGGATATAACGATGAGAACGCTCATTATACAGTACAACAAAGTCTACGCATAATGTTACCGATGCAAACCGTACAGTTTCAACATTTGAAATACAAATGTAAAAATATATGCAGCATACATACATGTATAGAAATCACATGGGGATATTTATGGTGATGTACGAGCAGATAAAATGATGTGCGTTATAAGCCATAAGCTATGGCATATTTCCAAAATTAGACTTTTCACTGTCTTTCCCTGGTGACCTGTCAAATGCCTTCACTTCAGCCAAATATAACACGTTTCCACTGCAAGCACAGTATCCAATTTACTCTGCAACTGTTTCGTTCAAGCCACACGAAGTAAAAGACACTCAATTATATGGCCAAGCCCAGCCTTTCTGCACGCGGCTCCGGTATGGCACTGCTTCCACTTGTGACCTTCCATCGACAATCTAATTCAAAATGCCCACCAGCTCTTCTCCGGCATACTCACATACGCCATGCGTGCATGTAACATGTGCTTAGGCTGTTTTCATAAGAACCCATCAGTTACCCCCGTATTTGCTAATTGAGACAGCAATACGATCATGCATTACACATGGAAGACGTAATTGTTTCGTCACGTGAGGAAATTCATTTTTTCTTGCATTTTTTATAACAAGTAATTGCTACATTCTCAAATATTGGCTGAAACAGTATACAATAGCCTGTTTATTGTGATATGGTATTACTGCTCAGAAGTTTAAACTAGCTGCTACCTTAAAATAATTGACATTGCATAATGGTCCATAGGCAGCACTAGCATGATGAAAATGCAATTCGTGTTTTCATTCATTTAGTGACAGTAATTATAGAAAATACATACCATCGCATGAACATTGTGGTCTGTAGCTCTCTACTTTTTTTAATCATGAAATAATTACATGAAACGGCAACTCCATATCGGTATATTAACAACTGCTGGTATGGTCATGGTATTATATAACACACACGATATGAGTGCACTTCAGATGAGCAAAACACAACGTTAAAACATTTTAAAGCGATGTCATAACCGGGGGTTATTAAACACTGCCGTGCACAAGAAACCTTCGGGAGGTCCTTCACTTCAGTGTGGCAATTTCATAGCTTTAGTGCCTGCCAGTGTGAACCGGGAGCTGCCAGTGGGCACCTGGGGTGTCAAACAAAAGAAAAATGAACAAATGATAAGTGAGGATTTGTTGTCCTTCCAAACAGCGTCCCCCCCCCCCAGACCCACAACATATGGACATGCCGACACTTCAAAGAGATCTCACTCCGTTTTTTTAAATAAATTACATTTTTTTAAAGCACAGGATTTAGACAGATCTCTGCCTCTGGTGAATGCGGAGCTGCCGGTTCTCATTAAATGAATACGGCATTCGCCCTCGTTAAGAATGAATCAGCTGCTTAATTGCATGATCACGTCAATAAGCAAGGTCACGATTAAATATTTTCTTCCTTTTTCATGGCACCAATCATATCTCAATGTTGTGACTGGTGTCATGTCGCAAGAATAAGGACATGTTTTTTCCAGATCTCCTACCTTCAACAGAACGTCACGCAAGATCTAAAAATGGCCCGAGAAAATGATGCCACAAAGCAGTTTAAGGTGTTACATCAATTGACCTTTAGCACTGTGCAATTGACCTTTTAAAATTATCGCTTCACGCCAGGAAAGCTGAAGTGATACATAAATGCAAATTTTATGATGGTAGTCTCCACGCAATAATTTGTTACCCTTGTCAGCTATCAAATCACTAGAAAAGTATTTTTGTGCTGTGCAGTACATCAATGCACGTGTGTACACCAGCATGTGATGACTGAGTTGGGCCTGTGGGGGGCTGCTGGTAGTAGTAGAAGTGGGTTTAAGAGAAAACTGTTCATGATTAACCGGACATGTACACCAGTCACGTGGTTAATGGCGACTCGGTGAAGAATTGCCGTGTGTGACACACGTGCTGTTGCATTCTACAGGTAAATTACCCAAATGTTGTTTTTGATCGTTATAGAAATGTACTAGACTTGTTCTAGACTTCAAGCTTGGCTTTGAATTGGAGGGGTTTTAGCACTGTGCATTATCTTACCCTAATACTGTTCACTCTATAACCATTCCCATGCACCCAGAGTATGACTACTTGCAATGCTATTGAGAATAGAACACATGTAAAGTAGTAAGTTGTACAATGTTGACAAATACAGTACGTATACTGTACTTATACAGTACAGATAATGGGTGTAAGATACCGATATAAGTGGGTGGTATAGATCAGACATGGGCAAACTACGGCCCGTTGGACTTTTTAATCCAGCCCGCCGAACTTGTCCAACCCGATTTGGTCATGACTCGAACCTAATTTCCCCATTGGATTGTATGTAATTAAAATTAATCCGTTCCAGGCTCCTACGAACTGTATATAAATATTGTTTTTTTTAAAGATTATTAAGCACAAAAATAGTTAATTACGCCATAGAATTCAGTATAATAGTAAACTAAATGTAACAACATTGAATAACACTGAGATCACCTTGAATAACAGAGAAAACTAACATTGCCACATCAAGGTTTAGAATCGTTCAACAAGATGATTGTTTCGTCTGCTACATCAGTCGGTCGATTCTGAGAGAGAGAGAATATTCGTATGAGCAATTCATGTTTCTATTGAAAGTAAGTTAACATTAATATGTGGGTACAGTATTGTTTTTAGAAGCATTCACCGTAATATCGTATCAACGTTTACTTCACCGCATCATCGTATGAATGATGCGAGAAGAGATTAACGGGTTCTTATTTTAGCGATTTACGTACTCGGCGCTTTCGCTCTCTAAATTACGGCTTGAATGAGGGGGAGGGGTATGACTACACTCACAAAATTAATATCTTACTAGGAATTTTATATAACAAAAGTTATATACATAACTGTTACGTCTTCTTGGTTCTTTCGGTAAAGTCACGTAGAAGGGAAGTAATAAAATAATAAAAATAAAACATAATAAAACAATTCTCACGACGTTTCGGCCACAACGCAAGCAGCCGTCCTCAGGCGAAGAATGAGAACATTATCAAGCTAGGAGCTTATATAGGTGTAGCGAGGAGGAGCGCCTTAACAAAAGAATGTGCATATGAAGAGGAATTTAGCATACCAATGGGCAATGAGTAGGAGGTGGGCGGAGGGGTTTCAAAGTCCCATTATGCCCATGCATTATGCAGGATCAACAGCACCACGGGGGGGCGCAAGGAACAGCGTTAATAAAGGAAAGGAATGTTAATGATATGTAGCTGCATTTACCAAACAACCACGTAGAAAACCAAAGTAAAAACTACATAAAAAACTAAAATATAAACTGATACTTACTATACTCTACAATAAGCTGAGTTACTAACAACAAATAATAAATTACAATTCTACGTCGTAAGAAGTATATAATATACTTCCATCTAAACTTTATTCTCTTAGCATATACAGTACTATATACTGCCATAGATAAACCCAACATTAAATTATATACTGTATTGCTGTAAACCACCCTATACTTTATACATTTTAATATAACACTATGTATTATTCAACTCACCCTAATGTGTATCGAAATGGTGTATTACGTCCTTCCAATGATTGCTAAGCCTGAATCCATCTTCTCGGTTAAAATTGTCTCTGTGTTTGTATATGTGGATCGCCTCATGAACGAATCTCTCATGATAGCCAGATGGCTTGCAGAGAACCTCCGTCTTGGAGAAGTCAATGTCATGTGAGCCCACTGAGTTGTAACAGTGGTCTGCCACGGCTGAGGTGTTTGTCCTACCGTGTTTTAGATCAGCTTTATGTTCACGAATGCGGTCTGAGACGTGTCGTTTGGTTTCCCCAATGTAACTGCTACCACAGAGGCAACTTAGTTTGTAGACGCCAGGGTACTGTATGTCTGGAATCACATCTTTTACAGACTGTACCAGATCACGGATTTTATGTACTGTGTTGAATCGGACCTGGATCTTGTGTTCAATCAGGATTTTGGAGATCTTTTTTGTGACCCCAGCAATGTAGGGTAAGGTGATGGTCTTGAAAGGCTCCTCAACAGGATCTTTCTTGATGGTTGGAGTGATGGCTTTGCGGATTGTGTAGTCGGAGTAACCATTAGCCTTAAGAGCTTGGCGTACGTGTTTGAGTTCACTGGAAATGTGTTCATGGTCGGAGATGCATTGGGCTCTATGATATAGAGTCTTGATGAGGGAATTCTTCTGGGATGGATGGTGGGAATCCGGTTTTAGATAAGCATCCGTGTGGGTGGCTTTCCTGTAGACAGAGTGGCTCATTGAACCATCAGGTCTCCTTTTGATTAGGACATCCAAAAAGGGTAGCTTGCCATCATTTTCGACTTCCATGGTGAATCTGATGGCTGGGTGTATGGAATTGATGTGGCCGAGAAATTGGTCTAGAGCAGGCCGGCCATGTGGCCAGATGACAAAAGTATCGTCTACGTACCTCTTCCATAAGGTCGGGCGTAGAGTGGCAGTCTGGATGGCGTCCGTCTCAAATTTTTCCATGAAGATGTTGGCTACAACCGGAGATAGGGGGGAGCCCATTGGGGTGCCCTCAATTTGCTTGTAGAAGGTTCCATTCCAGGTGAAGTATGTATTGGTTAAGCAGTGTCTCACCAGGGGGGGTACCCCAGCATTTAGTCCTTGATGAACCAAGTCTTCAATGATTGCGATGGTGTCAGGCACAGGCACCTTGGTGAACAAGGAAACCACATCAAAACTGACAAGCAGGTCGTCTGGGGACAGGGCAATCCCCTTGATTGTCGATACCAGGTCAGTAGAGTTTAGTACTGCAGAGGTGGTTTTTCCAGTGAAAGGCCGTAAGATTTCGGACAAAAAACGAGCCAGTTTGTAAGTGGGGGAGTTGATAGTAGAGACAATGGGACGAAGAGGTGTATCTTCTTTATGTATCTTTGGCAAGCCGTACAATCTTGGTGGCCTGGCTGCAGAAGGTTTCAACGAGAACTGTTTGGTCTGATCAATTAATGCGGTTGAAGCAGAAATGATGTTGTTGGTTTTGGAGACAAGGCTGTTGGTGGGGTCTCTTTTTATTTTTGTATAGCTGCCATCGTTGAGTAGTTCTTGAATTTTGTTGTTGTATTCTATTTTGTCCATGATGACAGTGGCATTGCCTTTGTCGGCTGAGAGGATGACAATGTCCTCCCTCTTTTTTTATTGAGCTAATTCAAAACGCTCATCTTTGCTGATGTTGCTAGCTGGCATCTTAGCGTTTTTGAGGGTTACAGAGATTTCAGATCTTGCTACGTCTGCAGCGATGTGACTCAAGCCCTTGAGAGCTACATCTACTCGAGCAATTATATCATTAACTGGTATGTGTCTAGGTGTGACTGCAAAGTTTAGTCCTTTAGCTAAAACGGATTTCAAACCTTCAGAAATAGGACTGTTACTGCGATTAATTACGACTTTGTTAACATCTAGCTTTTCAATGTGTGGGTCCGGTTTCTTGTTTGAGAGGCGGTTGAATTTGGAAATCAAGTTGTCCTTACATTTAGTCGACATAGCGGCAGCTGAAGAGGCAGTCATTTTTTCCACGTGTTCCCAATCCGATGTGGACATTGTTGCACTCAAAGATAAGTGTGATTTGTAGAGTATATTGTCTAACTGATCTAGTTCGGTGCGCGTAAGTCTGATTTTCTCTGAGATAAGAGCTAAGCTAGTTCTAGACAGAATTCGTTTCGCATTAGAAGAAGTTACAGCAGCAGATGTTAGTGTAAATGCGTTTGGTATTACCTTAGAGTCGCGGCATCTCTTCAGAAAGGTGAGAGACTCGATTAGCTGAGCCTTCTTATCCCGGAGCTTGTTGAAGGATCTCAAAGTTATGTGGAAACCCTCCCCGTAGAGGCGGTTAAATTTCGATTTAAAGCTTTCGTGACTGCAGGGATTCATCTTCTTGGTTCTTTCGGTAAAGTCACGTAGAAGGGAAGTAGTAAAATAATAAAAAGAAAACATAATAAAACAATTCTCACGACGTTTCGGCCACAACGCAAGCAGCCGTCCTCAGGCGAAGAATGAGAACATTATCAAGCTAGGAGCTTATATAGGTGTAGCGAGGAGGAGCGCCTTAACAAAAGAATGTGCATATGAAGAGGAATTTAGCATACCAATGGGCAATGAGTAGGAGGTGGGCGGAGGGGTTTCAAAGTCCCATTATGCCCATGCATTATGCAGGATCAACAGCACCACGGGGGGGCGCAAGGAACAGCGTTAATAAAGGAAAGGAATGTTAATGATATGTAGCTGCATTTACCAAACAACCACGTAGAAAACCAAAGTAAAAACTACATAAAAAACTAAAATATAAACTGATACTTACTATACTCTACAATAAGCTGAGTTACTAACAACAAATAATAAATTACAATTCTACGTCGTAAGAAGTATATAATATACTTCCATCTAAACTTTATTCTCTTAGCATATACAGTACTATATACTGCCATAGATAAACCCAACATTAAATTATATACTGTATTGCTGTAAACCACCCTATACTTTATACATTTTAATATAACACTATGTATTATTCAACTCACCCTAATGTGTATCGAAATGGTTTATTACGTCCTTCCAATGATTGCTAAGCCTGAATCCATCTTCTCGGTTAAAATTGTCTCTGTGTTTGTATATGTGGATCGCCTCATGAACGAATCTCTCATGATAGCCAGATGGCTTGCAGAGAACCTCCGTCTTGGAGAAGTCAATGTCATGTGAGCCCACTGAGTTGTAACAGTGGTCTGCCACGGCTGAGGTGTTTGTCCTACCGTGTTTTAGATCAGCTTTATGTTCACGAATGCGGTCTGAGACGTGTTGTTTTGTTTCCCCAATGTAACTGCTACCACAGAGGCAACTTAGTTTGTAGACGCCAGGGTACTGTATGTCTGGAATCACATCTTTTACAGACGGTACCAGATCACGGATTTTATGTACTGTGTTGAATCGGACCTGGATCTTGTGTTTAATCAGGATTTTTGAGATCTTTTTTGTGACCCCAGCAATGTAGGGTAAGGTGATGGTCTTGAAAGGCTCCTCAACAGGATCTTTCTTGATGGTTGGAGTGATGGCTTTGCGGATTGTGTAGTCGGAGTAACCATTAGCCTTAAGAGCTTGGCGTACGTGTTTGAGTTCACTGGAAATGTGTTCATGGTCGGAGATGCATTGGGCTCTATGATATAGAGTCTTGATGAGGGAATTCTTCTGGGATGGATGGTGGTGGGAATCCGGTTTTAGATAAGCATCCGTGTGGGTGGCTTTCCTGTAGACAGAGTGGCTCATTGAACCATCAGGTCTCCTTTTGATTAGGACATCCAAAAAGGGTAGCTTGCCATCATTTTCGACTTCCATGGTGAATCTGATGGCTGGGTGTATGGAATTGATGTGGCCGAGAAATTAGTCTAGAGCAGGCCGGCCATGTGGCCAGATGACAAAAGTATCGTCTACGTACCTCTTCCATAAGGTCGGGCGTAGAGTGGCAGTCTGGATGGCGTCCGTCTCAAATTTTTCCATGAAGATGTTGGCTACAACCGGAGATAGGGGGGAGCCCATTGGGGTGCCCTCAATTTGCTTGTAGAAGGTTCCATTCCAGGTGAAGTATGTATTGGTTAAGCAGTGTCTCACCAGGGGGGGTACCCCAGCATTTAGTCCTTGATGAACCAAGTCTTCAATGATTGCGATGGTGTCAGGCACAGGCACCTTGGTGAACAAGGAAACCACATCAAAACTGACAAGCAGGTCGTCTGGGGACAGGGCAATCCCCTTGATTGTCGATACCAGGTCAGTAGAGTTTAGTACTGCAGAGGTGTTTTTTCCAGTGAAAGGCCGTAGGATTTCGGACAAAAAACGAGCCAGTTTGTAAGTGGGGGAGTTGATAGTAGAGACAATGGGACGAAGAGGTGTATCTTCTTTATGTATCTTTGGCAAGCCGTACAATCTTGGTGGCCTGGCTGCAGAAGGTTTCAACGAGAACTGTTTGGTCTGATCAATTAATGCGGTTGAAGCAGAAATGAGAGATTCGTTCATGAGGCGATCCACATATACAAACACAGAGACAATTTTAACCGAGAAGATGGATTCAGGCTTAGCAATCATTGGAAGGACGTAATAAACCATTTCGATACACATTAGGGTGAGTTGAATAATACATAGTGTTATATTAAAATGTATAAAGTATAGGGTGGTTTACAGCAATACAGTATATAATTTAATGTTGGGTTTATCTATGGCAGTATATAGTACTGTATATGCTAAGAGAATAAAGTTTAGATGGAAGTATATTATATACTTCTTACGACGTAGAATTGTAATTTATTATTTGTTGTTAGTAACTCAGCTTATTGTAGAGTATAGTAAGTATCAGTTTATATTTTAGTTTTTTATGTAGTTTTTACTTTGGTTTTCTACGTGGTTGTTTGGTAAATGCAGCTACATATCATTAACATTCCTTTCCTTTATTAACGCTGTTCCTTGCGCCCCCCCGTGGTGCTGTTGATCCTGCATAATGCATGGGCATAATGGGACTTTGAAACCCCTCCGCCCACCTCCTACTCATTGCCCATTGGTATGCTAAATTCCTCTTCATATGCACATTCTTTTGTTAAGGCGCTCCTCCTCGCTACACCTATATAAGCTCCTAGCTTGATAATGTTCTCATTCTTCGCCTGAGGACGGCTGCTTGCGTTGTGGCCGAAACGTCGTGAGAATTGTTTTATTATGTTTTATTTTTATTATTTTATTACTTCCCTTCTACGTGACTTTACCGAAAGAACCAAGAAGATGAATCCCTGCAGTCACGAAAGCTTTAAATCGAAATTTAACCGCCTCTACGGGGAGGGTTTCCACATAACTTTGAGATCCTTCAACAAGCTCCGGGATAAGAAGGCTCAGCTAATCGAGTCTCTCACCTTTCTGAAGAGATGCCGCGACTCTAAGGTAATACCAAACGCATTTACACTAACATCTGCTGCTGTAACTTCTTCTAATGCGAAACGAATTCTGTCTAGAACTAGCTTAGCTCTTATCTCAGAGAAAATCAGACTTACGCGCACCGAACTAGATCAGTTAGACAAGATACTCTACAAATCACACTTATCTTTGAGTGCAACAATGTCCACATCGGATTGGGAACACGTGGAAAAAATGACTGCCTCTTCAGCTGCCGCTATGTCGACTAAATGTAAGGACAACTTGATTTCCAAATTCAACCGCCTCTCAAACAAGAAACCGGACCCACACATTGAAAAGCTAGATGTTAACAAAGTCGTAATTAATCGCAGTAACAGTCCTATTTCTGAAGGTTTGAAATCCGTTTTAGCTAAAGGACTAAACTTTGCAGTCACACCTAGACACATACCAGTTAATGATATAATTGCTCGAGTAGATGTAGCTCTCAAGGGCTTGAGTCACATCGCTGCAGACGTAGCAAGATCTGAAATCTCTGTAACCCTCAAAAACGCTAAGATGCCAGCTAGCAACATCAGCAAAGATGAGCGTTTTGAATTAGCTCAATAAAAAAAGAGGGAGGACATTGTCATCCTCTCAGCCGACAAAGGCAATGCCACTGTCATCATGGACAAAATAGAATACAACAACAAAATTCAAGAACTACTCAACGATGGCAGCTATACAAAAATAAAAAGAGACCCCACCAACAGCCTTGTCTCCAAAACCAACAACATCATTTCTGCTTCAACCGCATTAATTGATCAGACCAAACAGTTCTCGTTGAAACCTTCTGCAGCCAGGCCACCAAGATTGTACGGCTTGCCAAAGATACATAAAGAAGATACACCTCTTCGTCCCATTGTCTCTACTATCAACTCCCCCACTTACAAACTGGCTCGTTTTTTGGCCGAAATCCTACGGCCTTTCACTGGAAAAACCACCTCTGCAGTACTAAACTCTACTGACCTGGTATCGACAATCAAGGGGATTGCCCTGTCCCCAGACGACCTGCTTGTCAGTTTTGATGTGGTTTTCTTGTTCACCAAGGTGCCTGTGCCTGACACCATCGCAATCATTGAAGACTTGGTTCATCAAGGACTAAATGCTGGGGTACCCCCCCTGGTGAGACACTGCTTAACCAATACATACTTCACCTGGAATGGAACCTTCTACAAGCAAATTGAGGGCACCCCAATGGGCTCCCCCCTATCTCCGGTTGTAGCCAACATCTTCATGGAAAAATTTGAGACGGACGCCATCCAGACTGCCACTCTACGCCCGACCTTATGGAAGAGGTACGTAGACGATACTTTTGTCATCTGGCCACATGGCCGGCCTGCTCTAGACCAATTTCTCGGCCACATCAATTCCATACACCCAGCCATCAGATTCACCATGGAAGTCGAAAATGATGGCAAGCTACCCTTTTTGGATGTCCTAATCAAAAGGAGACCTGATGGTTCAATGAGCCACTCTGTCTACAGGAAAGCCACCCACACGGATGCTTATCTAAAACCGGATTCCCACCATCCATCCCAGAAGAATTCCCTCATCAAGACTCTATATCATAGAGCCCAATGCATCTCCGACCATGAACACATTTCCAGTGAACTCAAACACGTACGCCAAGCTCTTAAGGCTAATGGTTACTCCGACTACACAATCCGCAAAGCCATCACTCCAACCATCAAGAAAGATCCTGTTGAGGAGCCTTTCAAGACCATCACCTTACCCTACATTGCTGGGGTCACAAAAAAGATCTCAAAAATCCTGATTAAACACAAGATCCAGGTCCGATTCAACACAGTACATAAAATCCGTGATCTGGTACCGTCTGTAAAAGATGTGATTCCAGACATACAGTACCCTGGCGTCTACAAACTAAGTTGCCTCTGTGGTAGCAGTTACATTGGGGAAACAAAACGACACGTCTCAGACCGCATTCGTGAACATAAAGCTGATCTAAAACACGGTAGGACAAACACCTCAGCCGTGGCAGACCACTGTTACATCTCAGTGGGCTCACATGACATTGACTTCTCCAAGACGGAGGTTCTCTGCAAGCCATCTGGCTATCATGAGAGATTCGTTCATGAGGCGATCCACATATACAAACACAGAGACAATTTTAACCGAGAAGATGGATTCAGGCTTAGCAATCATTGAAAGGACGTAATAAACCATTTCGATACACATTAGGGTGAGTTGAATAATACATAGTGTTATATTAAAATGTATAAAGTATAGGGTGGTTTACAGCAATTCAGTATATAATTTAATGTTGGGTTTATCTATGGCAGTATATAGTACTGTATATGCTAAGAGAATAAAGTTTAGATGGAAGTATATTATATACTTCTTACGACGTAGAATTGTAATTTATTATTTGTTGTTAGTAACTCAGCTTATTGTAGAGTATAGTAAGTATCAGTTTATATTTTAGTTTTTTATGTAGTTTTTACCTTGGTTTTCTACGTGGTTGTTTGGTAAATGCAGCTACATATCATTAACATTCCTTTCCTTTATTAACGCTGTTCCTTGCGCCCCCCCGTGGTGCTGTTGATCCTGCATAATGCATGGGCATAATGGGACTTTGAAACCCCTCCGCCCACCTCCTACTCATTGCCCATTGGTATGCTAAATTCCTCTTCATATGCACATTCTTTTGTTAAGGCGCTCCTCCTCGCTACACCTATATAAGCTCCTAGCTTGATAATGTTCTCATTCTTCGCCTGAGGACGGCTGCTTGCGTTGTGGCCGAAACGTCGTGAGAATTATTACTTCCCTTCTACGTGACTTTACCGAAAGAACCAAGAAGATGAATCCCTGCAGTCACGAAAGCTTTAAATCGAAATATAACTGTTACGCTTTGTGTAATTCAACAAAACAAACAACACTTAACTCCGAGTTCTCTCCAAATTTCACAAGTCCCTTCTAGACCCCACAGTTTTTAAAAAGAGTTTTAAGCACAGAACACATGATTAAAGTAAAAAAAAATCATTAATTATACAAACTTTTCAATAATTTCCTTCTTCACTTCGATTTTAATTTTCTTTAAAACATTCTTCTCACCAACATTACCACTCATTACCACTTTCTCCGAAGGCAAGTTTGTAAAAGAATGCATGGTACAGACAGCAGACATCTTGTGTCCGGAGAAAAAAAGCAAATTTGAAAAAGTCAGCTTATCACGCAGGACTGTGACTCACCGTGTGGAACTGATTGATAAAAAATATAGCTAGTCAATTAAACAAAAAGTCTGATTCCTTTGAATTATATTCACCAGCACTGGATGAAAGTACGGACGTAAAATACACTGCTCAGCTGCTCATTTTTATCCGAGGCATTGACAGTTTTGCGATAACAGAGGAGGTTTTGACCATAGAGTCCCTGAAAGGAACAACGCGGGGAGAAGACTTGTATAACCAGGTATCTGCTGTCATCGAAAGAATGACGCTACCACGGAGTAAACTTGTCAATGTCACAACGGATGGATCGACAAATTTAACTGGAAAAAATGTTGGGCTGATGAAAAGAATCCAGGATAAAGTGAAAGAGGAAAACCCTATCCAGGATCTTATTTTCCTTCACAGCATCATCCAACAGGAATCCCTGTGTAAGTCTGTATTGCAGCTTAATCGTGTCGTGAATCCAGTCGTAAAACGTGTGAACTTTATACGAGCAAAGGGACTTCAGCACCGTTAGTTTATTACCTTCCTGTAGGAAACTGATGCGGATCATCAGGACTTGCTGTACCACTCTCGTGTCCGCTGGTTAAGTTTGGGGAAAGTGTTACAACGAGTGTGGGAGCTGAAAGAAGATATCATCGCATTGTTGGAGTTGATGGGGAAATCTGACGAATTCCCTGAGCTAAGCGACAAGAGCTGGCTTAGTGACTTTGCGTTTGCTGTGGACATATTTTCACACATGAATGAGCTGAATGTGAAACTGCAGGGGAAAGATCAGTTTGTTCACGACATGTACAAACATGTGAAAGCCTTCAAATCCAGCTCACTTTGTTCTCCGGACAAATTGCGAACAAATCTTTTGCTCATTTCCCCACACTTGCCATGCAGGAAGAGGCACTGCGAAACGCAAAAAAATACAGCAAATCACTTGAGGACCTGCACGGAGAATTCTGCCGTGGGTTCTCTGATTTCGAAAACATTGAACAGTCACTTCAGCTGGTGTCCTGTCCCCTGTCACAAGACCCTGAAACAGCACCACAGGAGCTGCAGTTGGAACTGATAGATCTTCAGTCTGACTCCGTCTTAAAGGAGAAGTTCAACTCTGTTAAACTGAATGACTTTTATGCTTCACTTAACAGAGCCACGTTTCCAAACCTCCGGAGGACTGCACAGAAGATACTGACTTTGTTTGGCTTGACTTTTGTGTGTGAGCAGACATTCAGCGTCATGAACGCCAACAAAGCCCGTCACAGATCAAAGTTAACGGATCAGCACCTCAGATCTATCATGAGAATTGCCACAACCAAAATAACTCCAGACTTGGATGCACTGGCAAAAATGGGAGATCAACAACACTGTTCCCACTGAAACTGAAAGTGATGATGTGTTTCTGCAGCGAGGTTGAAGCCAAATCTCCGCAACACAGCCTGCGTGGCTGCTCTAACCTGTTAATGTACATAATAAGGAAGTTCAAGTGAGGTAATTGGTTTGGCGCAGGGCTCAGATGTTTTCATGATGTTTGATCAGTCACGTTACAACATGTTTTTGTATTGTTTATGTTCGTGCAATTTGTTAAATTGCCTTGCAAATAAATGCTTTGCTACTTGTTAAAGGCAAAATCATTTCATGTAATGATTTTTACATGTCATTTATATTAGTTCACACAAACACTCCATCCACCTGTTCCTGGCCCGGCCCCTCTGTCAAATTTTAGAACCCATTGTGGCCCGCGAGTCAAAAAGTTTGCCCACCCCTGGTATAGATAGACATACAGCTTAGGATTAAAGTAATATTCGAATAGTGAAGTGCAAATGTTATTGTTAAAGACAAATATGGTTTATCAGTAGTAGAAGTGGGTTTAAGAGAAAACTGATAATGATTAACCGGACTTGTACACCAGTCACATGGTTAATGGTGACTCGGAAGAATTGCTATGTGTGACACACGTGCTGTTGTATTCTACAGATTAACCACAATAAATGTCTTCTTCTTGGTTCTTTCGGTAAAGTCACGTAGAAGGGAAGTAATAAAATAATAAAAATAAAACATAACAAAATAAAATAATAAATGTGTTTGCCCTCGATTTGGAGCACCTCCTAACGTCCTTCATTTCGAATGTGCAACATAAGAAACGAGTTTAATTACAGCTGACTCCTGAAATTTTTTCCACAATATCCTGCCAGATTATATGCAAATGTACCGTTTGTTTACCCAGAACACTTTGCGTGCATTTAAAGTAAAATGAAGGAACAATTCATACGTTACCTTGCAGTGACTTTCCAATGTTCCCAATCGATAAATTATGACAGATTTAAAATGGTTAATAAAACTACCACGATACAAGCCTCCAGTAAAAAATAAAACTCTAACACAACTTTAAGAGCAAGCTTTGCAAATTTAGAAGTGGTCACGTTTCCATTTTACTTCGGGGCTCCTTGTGAACTTTTAAAATACCTCTTCCACACTTGGAAACGTATCATCTGGATAATAACGTTGAAAGGGTAACCGTTGTAATAAATTCTCAGAGAAAAGATACGCTTTAATGGCGAACTTCGTCTACAAAAGGCAAATTATCCAAAAACGAACTGTGGTTGGCTCTAATAATGACCACTCTGCCTCATCTGTTTACCGTTGCACACAGCCATAAATCCTCCAAGGGTGTTGTATGCATGCATTATATTCGCATTCATTGCAGTCCGCACAAAGTGCTTGGCAGAAATGAACCACAATACCTTGCTAATCTCGTCAAGGAGCATAAACCATCATCACGTAAACTCCAGCCATCCTCGCATCAGCTTTTGGCTGGCCAACGAGCAAAGACGGTCACCGCATCGTGCGCTTTTAGATTCGCTTCTGCATCTAAAAGCGCACGATGCCCTTTTAGATGCAGCTGAAGCTATACACTTTAAATCTAGATTAAAACGATTGTCTTTAGAACTCATTTTTTTTAGATTGTTGTCCTTCCTCTCTCTGCACCTCCAATTAGCACGGTTGGCTATGTGCTGTGCGAAAGAAGTTCAACATAGGTACATACAAAATGAGATTTGAATTGCACTTTAATGTACAGGACCGAGCAGGAGCGCTTCCGCCACTTGCTGCAGAGGTCAATGATTAAAATCCAGCGGCCGCCCTGATCAATACTGAGTATCACTTTAGAAACACTATTTTACGTATTATTTAAACTGGACTTGGAATATCCTGTGATGCCATTCGCAAAAAGAGTAGGCCATTGTGTTCTTGCGTCCAAATTAGAAAAATGACCCACGGGTTACGGAAATGGAATCTACATAGCAATCATCACCCCCCACTGTGAAAAATTACAGGACCCTCCTGAAACAGAGTAATGAGACTGTGAGGATTTCCTGGGTAAACAAGCAGAACAATAAATGTAAAACTACTGCTTCTCAAACGGCCCAGTGACTCACTGGGTTATATTCCTGGTTGTGCCCAATATTACGGGAAATCCATAATTTTACATCCAGAATCAAATCTCTGTGCGATCCACCAACATTGAAACTGTTTATTAATGCCAGCTGAATGGCAGCTGCGGAGACTGCCAAGCAACCCAGCTAAAGTGGCCGAATGTGGCATCGCCACGTTTTTCTCATAATTCGTGACATATGAATTTAAATGTGTGATGCTAAAATGTGTTTTCCAGGTGAGGCTCAGACACACAACTTCACGCCTGGCAGAGCGATCACGGGAGTGAGTGCGGAGGGGGTAACGGATTCCATTCCACCCGTACTGCTTGCCAATGTTGGGTGTTACCATTCAGAATAGGGGTCACCACAAGAGAACGCTACCAAGTCAACGCATGATATTTTTTAAACATATATAGAAGACCCTCCTCTACGCCAGTGCGTCTCACAGTGCTTCGACTACATCACATCTCAAACATTTAAAACTAGACTAAACTTAAAGTTGTTTTACCAGGCCACAAGTAATAGCTCAAAGAAGTGGCTTATCACGTGGAGACTTATAGCAGCCAAATATTCTAAACGCATGTTTCTAAATGTGGAGGGGAAAACCGGAGGACCCGGAGAAAAATCCAAATGATCACGGGGAGAGATATCCAAATGTTTTGGCGTTAGGGCTGGGATCGAACCCACGTAATCATGTATACCAGGTGAGGTAGTTAACATTTTGCCACCACGACGCCCCCAATGACAAGGCCCATTGAAAATGGTAGTAAAAAAAACGATGTTACTACTTCTTCTGAAATTATTTAAGAACGTAAATGAGCAGACATATGCTTTACACGGTGTCATTGTTAAATACATATTAGTGGATATATGGCAGTTCATGAAAATCCACAGTGAGTCCCTCGGCAAAGGCTGGGTGGGAGGTGTGGTGGGGACGCATAAACTTGTAGTAGCCGCAGTGGGAGTGAGTGGCTCTGTGCTGCTGGCCTCGTGCCATGCCTCACTCTTGTCTCCAAAGAGGGGGAGGCAGTTTGATGCCATCTGCCATGTTTTTTTTATTGAGAGACAAAAAAAATTAACACGTAGGCTTTCGCAACCAATATTATCCATAATAATCTAGATTTGAAGTTTTAGTGACTACAGGGATCCATACTCTTTGGTTCTTTCGGTAAAGCCACCACCATCCGGCACAGAAAAATTCCCTCATGAAAACACTACACCATCGAGCCCACTACATTTCCGACCAACACCACCTAGCCAGTGAACTGGAACACGTACACCAGGCCCTTAAGATGAATGGATATTCGGACCGCAATATCCGCAAAGCTGTTTTTCCAACCATGGAGAAACAACTCCCTGAGATGCCGATCAAAACCATCACGTTACCATACATAGCAGGCGTGACCAAAAATAATTCCAAAATCTTAAACAAACACAAGATCCAGGTCCGATTCAGTACAGTACACACAATTCGTGATCTAATCCCATCTGTGAAGGATGTCGTTCCTGACATGCGATATCCTGGAGTCTACAAACTAAGTTGCACCTGTGGGGACTGTTACATTTGGAAAACGAAACGTCATGTCTCGGACCTTGTTCGCGAGCACAAGTCAGATTTGAAACACGGCAGAACTAATTCCTCCGCTGTGGTTGACCATTGCTATAACGCTGTGGGCTCTCATGATATTGTTTTCTCCGAGACCTAGGTACTCTGCAAACCGTCAGGATACTATCAAAGGTTTGTTCATGAAGCCATCCAGATATATACAGTGAGCGAAAAAACTATTTGATCCCCTGCTGGTTTTGTACGTTTGCCCACTGACAAAGAAATGATCAGTCTATAATTTTAATGGTAGGTAGACAGAATAACAACAATAAAATCCAGAAAAACGCATGTCAAAAATGTTATAAATTGATTTGCATTTTAATAAGGGAAATAAGTATTTGACCCCTCTGCAAAACATGACTTAGTACTTGGTGGCAAAACCCTTGTTGGCAATCACAGAGGCCACCGGGTTTGCACACATCTCAGGAGAGATTTTGTCCCACTCCTCTTGCAGATCTTCTCCAAGTCATTAAGGTTTCGAGGCTGACGTTTGGCAACTCGAACCTTCAGCTCCCTCCACAGATTTTCTATGGGATTAAGGTATGGAGACTGGCTAGGCCACTCCAAGACCCTAATGTGCTTCTTCTTGAGTCACTCTTTTGTTGCCTTTGCCGTGTGTTTTGGGTCATTGTCATGCTGGAATACCCATCCACGACCCATTTTCAATGCCCTGACTGAAGGAAGGAGGTTCTCACCCAAGATTTGACGGTACATGGCCCCGTCCATCGTCCCTTTGATACGGTGAAGTTGTCCTGTCCCCTTAGCAGAAAAACACCTCAAAGCATAATGTTTCTACCTCCATGTTTGACGGTGGGGATGGTGTTCTTGGGGTCATAGGCAGCATTCCTCCTCCTCCAAACACGGCGAGTTGAGTTGATGCCAAAGAGCTCCATTTTGGTCTACTCTGACCACAACACTTTCATCCAGTTGTCCTCTGAATCATTCAGATGTTCATCGGGAAACTTCAGACGGGCATGTATATGTGCTTTCTTGAGCAGGGCGCTGCAGCATTTCAGTCCTTCATGGCGTAGTGTGTTACCAACTGTTTTCTTGGTGACTATGGTTCCAGCTGCCTTGAGATCATTGACAAGATCCTCCCGTGTAGTTCTGGGCTGATTCCTCACCATTCTCATGAGTTGAGATCTTGCATGGAGCCGCAGGCTGGGGGAGATTGACAGTTCTTTTGTGTTTCTTCCATTTGCGAATAAACGCACAAACTGTTTTCACCTTCTTACCAAGCTGCTTGGCGATGGTCTTGTAGCCCATTCCAGCCTTGTGGAGGTCTACAATCTTGTCCCTGACATCCTTGGAGAGCTCTTTGGTCTTGGCCATGGTGGAGAGTTTGTAATCTGATTGATTGATTGCTTCTGTGAACAGGTGTCTTTTATACTGGTAACAAGCTGAGATTAGGAGCACTGCCTTTAAGAGTGTGCTCCTAATCTCAGCTCGTTACCTATATAAAAGACACCTGGGAGCCAGAAATCTTTCTGATTGAGAGGGGGTCAAATACTTATTTCCCTTAATATAATGCAAATCAATTTATAACATTTTTGACATGCATTTTTCTGGATTTTTGTTGTAGTTATTCTGTCTCTCACTGTTCAATTAAACCTACCATTAAAAGTATAGACTGATCATTTCTTTGTCAGTGGGCAAACGTACAAAATCAGCAGGGGATTAAATACTTTTCTTCCTCACTGTAAATATAGACATAACTTCAACCGAGAAGATGGATACAAATTTAGTAATCATTGGAAGGAAGTTATTAACCAGGTAAAACCTTAACTGGTTTATAGTTTGCGTTCATATCCACTTCTCCAGTTTTCTTTAGCCTCCCTACTCCCAGCCCCGCTCACTTCTCAGCCCCGGCATTTTGCCGTACCGTAGGAGCGTGCGGCACACTACTCTCCTTACCCAACACCCCCACCCTCTCCAGCCCTCCTCCCTGGCTCTCCCCCCCTCCCCCCTCTCTTACTATATAGCCCCTTGTTAAAAGCAGCCCTTTTGCCCGCCTCAGCAGTTGTTTCGTGCTGTGTTTGTCCCACCTGATGACGGACGTTTGTGTTGCGCCCGTAACATCGTGATTTTATTTATTTTGTTTTATATCTACATGGCTTTACCGAAAGAACCAAACAGTATTATCCATAATATAGGTTTTTGTGTTAGATCGCATAAATATAAATGTGTCGTTAAACCCCCCACCACCCGACATAACTCTGGCTGTTGCCTGATGATGCTAGTTGTAAATACTGGCGAAACCTCGTACTCGAATTGTAAATGTGGGTTTACTCTCCAACACACCGGTGTGCTGTACTAGTAACGAATTGGCATGTTTTGTTAACGTGACAAACCTTAAAAATTGCTTGTGTCGGGAGGTGGTTGGTTTAACGACGCATTTATATTTTCGCGATCTAACAAAAAACTCTATTTTGAAAAATAGAAATGACAAAAACATACCGCATAACTATCACCTTTGAAACTCGGCGATGAGTCGTATCGAATGTTCATATTCGGCAGGAGTTCCAAAGGCTCATACTACCGAAACAGTTTTTTCCTCTTTCTTGAAGAATTAAAATGACATTTAAAGTCCAACAATTCGTAACTTTCCGGTTGATGCATTTGAAGATAAATATGGATATTTGTAACTCAGCATATTTAAATAATTGTTCAGCTCTGAGGGTATAGAATACAGTGCCTGTAAATAATAAATATCACGTGAACCATTAAGCTGCACAGTGATGCGGGAACGAGTAATTCCGTAACTACTTTGTGCATTATCGTACCAAGTAGTGCTCACTATATAGTGCTAATGTTTTCAACCACAGAGCGATATTGTGTACCGAGTTTATTTTATCTCATACATTCAGGATCATGAGCCCACTGTCCTGCCTTTAAGAGTTATCCCAGCCGGAGAAAGCAATGACGAGTCTTAGCAAGACATGTTGAAACGCCAGAGTGGTGGATTTGAATCCAGCGTCTTGTAGTAAGGTGCACAGGCCACTGTAAGAGATAGAGGTCTTGCCTTCTTCAAATGACTAATTATGAGCCGTGTCTGCACTCTGACCGTCCGGATCACAGGGGTTCGCAAAAGCCAAACCCTGCACCG
The DNA here is from genome assembly GCF_964198595.1 of Lampetra fluviatilis. NCBI lineage: Eukaryota > Metazoa > Chordata > Hyperoartia > Petromyzontiformes > Petromyzontidae > Lampetra > Lampetra fluviatilis. The sequence continues at coordinate 979,424 of NC_136293.1, read as the reverse complement.
GTAGCCATGTGTGGACACAAATTGTGAGTGTCGACCCATGGGCGGATTAACCACCATGCTGATGGACAAGATGGTGAGACAAATTTGTCAGGGTCACACTCAGCTTTGGACATCAAATTTGTCAGGGTTACACTCAGTCCATATGATGTCAACGCTGAGTGTGACTCATGCAATATCTTGCTATAACAAGCCAAACTATAGAATACTAACAATTGTACCCCGATTCTGTATGCCCTGCTGGTCTCCCTAAATTGTTCAACAAGTATTGTCCTTCCATTAACAGCAATCATGTCCCAATCTGTCCTAATGGCCTTTTCGCTGGTTTAAATAAACATTTAAATGAAGGCTAACATTTACAATAAAAGAAGGTATGTTTAAATTAACACACAGATACATAACACACTAGGGAGAGAAAGATAACCTCAAGTCTCCTATCTGGCTGACTAGGTAGACTGCCAATCGACTTTAGCCCACCACTAAAAAAAAGGTGTGCCTATAAATATCTGGCAGTTCACCAGCATTGGTTCAAGCAAGCTGACTGCTGGTGAATCAATGATTATCAAAACTGGTCCATACTTGATGTGTGTTGAACTAAAGCTGCTGAAATGATGCACTAACAGAAGGCCGTGTGGGTGATGTGTTGCTTGTAATCTGTGACCTCTCATCAATGACTATACATACGCAGAATATTGATGGGTGTATAAACATGCATTTGTCCGATTATGTTATAATATTATGTTTGCCAATATAACACAGAAAATGGTTATTCCTGACAATTTTCAATCCCTTGACATTTGACCCCATTAAATGGATACTTGTAGGAATCAGAGGTCAATTTCATCCACAGACCAAACTACATCTCTCGCAATAAAAATGTGCCCTAAACCCATATAGATGTGCACTGTAAATAAACGCAACCAAGAGACACGCACCACGGTTTCCAATATAAATTGGTTATTCACTGCACTTCACATGTAAGCTTACATGCCACATTAATACAAATCTTTTTCCTGTATTTCACTTGCAGCCAATTACTAGGCTTGCTATCAGCGCGGTGGTGTGCATTACTGATTTGTGCATGTAATGTGGCATTGCCCTATTATAATTGGCTTTGAGAACGCATTGTGCATGAGTTAGTCTAAAGCGTTCAAATACTAATTACAACTTTGATTGTGCTTTGCTAGTGCCCTTATTATGGATTATTGATAGTGCCGTTTGTTGCTGGCCAGTTGATGTGTTGGGCCTTTGGGCCCAGTGTCCATCAGCTGCCCTTCTCGCAAAGAGCACGCCCTCTGCCCCCAAATAGCCTCAACAGATTGTTGGGGCAAGTGTTGTTAGCGAGAAGCAGCACTTACTGTATGAAGGCCGGCAAGGCATACGAGGGGGGTGGGTGGCCATCACCACACCCGGCCGCCTTTGTCTCCCTTCTCATACACCCCGCCCCACAAGCAGCCCCATTAAGCACCTCCAGTGCAGTGGTTGAACTGTGTGGATGAGACGACACACAGTCAGTATAGTCGATCTAAGCCTCAGCATGGGTGGAGAAATAAATGAAGTTCACAGGAGAAGAAAGCCATGGTGGTAGCGACAGAAGAGTGATAAGGAGGTGACTGACTGCTCATGAGTCAGTGGCTAGTGTGAATAATCGAGAACTGGATCAGCAATCATCCTGACAAATTTGATATTGAATTATATGTGAAGGTTGACTCGAGGTTTGAAGGAGGCCTTGGTTGATGGAGCTAAGAGCTTGTGAAGGGGTGCAGAGTTACATGAGAGGAGAGAGGTAGGCAGAGCCGATTAAATGGAGAATATTTAAAGATGGTGGGAGGGATCTTGTAGTTGATCCAGGACACAGTTGGTGATCCAGCACCCTGCACTCCTGTCTTGTCTACATCCCCATTGTCTGCCTTCGTCTCTTCTCTGGGTGCTTGTAGTCAGTGCTGTCCTGAAGTATATAGGCATTATAGGGACAGTTGACCCACTTACATTTCATCTCATCATGCAAATGAACCCCTTGCCAACTGTACCCCACAGAGAAATTGCTTAATTCTTCAATCCCATTCTCCATAATATCCCATACTGCTAAACTCTGGAACTTATTACTAGGGTTCCCACCGTTCCCACAGACAAAACCCAGACACGTTTCTCAGTGAGGCCAGGTCTGTTCACACTGTGTAGTTTACTGTGATAAGAGTTACAGTATGTATAAAATACCGGTACAAGATTTCGGTGAAAATATATTCCTGCCACCCAAACACAAATTCCAATTCTCAGACTGCCTGGGTCAAACCCCAACAGCTGTAAACCCTACGTATTAGTCACCTGTCTTCCTACCAAATTGCAATGTGTTCAGGTTCATTTTTGTTTATGCTATGCCAAATGCTTAACTGTAATTTTTCTATCTATCTTTCTGACATCAATTAGATTCACGATAGATCTGGAACTTTCCACAATAATAATTAACTTTCTACGCAGTAACATAAAACCAGAAGTAAAATTATTAATGATAGTGGTTCAGGACTCAATAATTTGAGCATGGATGGTGTACTTTATTTGCTTTTTTTTGCTAGCGCATTAAAACGGGAAATATCTGTGACTCACCTTAATTATATGCTCTCTCAGTAAAGCATTTTCCAAATTGTGCATCCGACAGAAGGTACTCAGCTGGCAACCACCGTTTATGCTGTTAAGCCTAACACTTCAAAAGCAAACCCCTGACCATCACTGCATCTCACTTGCTAATCCTTTGGGATTCAATTAAGGAACACACAAAAACAATGACTATGATAATCTATTTGAAAGACGAGAATTGAAAAACAAAAGAGCCTTGCATTTGTTATTGTGCAATCCCATGGGACACATCTGATCAATCCACCACATGCATCTACTTAATTACCACATCACAGCCTTTGATCTAATTTTCCCAGGTGGAACACCTTAATTGTTGAGCAGGTTGCTTCGACAAGCAGTGTTCAATATCTGTGGCTACGTCATAAATTGCATCTGTCGTCACCAAACCACCGTATGTGCTACGTTGTAAATGTTGTAATTGTTTATGTGAAAAACATTGCTGCACCTTCACAAGAGGGAGAGTCATCGTGCAACCGATGTTTGGGGATCCATAACCCAAGTTCCATATTTGACAATTTATGACCAAAGTTGACAATTACAACCATTGACCCGAACATGCCTCTGAAAGTGTCTCACCGTTATTCATCAAGGGCATTGAATGAGCTTGTTTTACACAGTGGCTTAGCACAAGCCGATAGGTCCAAAACGTCAACCAGCCAGCAACAAACAGCGCGACTACCAAAGTTGCTGTAGATGAGTTAACATGTTTAATAAACGAATCAAGGTTATAAGAGCTCGTGAAAAAGAGATATTGGGGGGGAATTCTAAAGTTGAGTAAGCAGTGTGAAGGAAGAAGTGGAAGATAAGTGTTACGTGCTCTGTAATGTGGTGGTTGAGCTCAGCATGAATGGCAATGAAAGTTATGAATGGCTATACAGTCATTGCTGATTTAAAATAATGTATGGCCTACTCATAATGCTAGCCCTCGAAGGGCATAGATTGCACATTCAGCCTTGCCTTTTCTCATGGCTGGCGTTCTTGTGTGATGTAATTCAGCCACGCTTACATACATTACATATGTAGAGGAGCATACGAGGGTAGTGGCGTCGTGTGCGCTGTCTGGTGCGATGGCGTCACGGGACGTGGGGTCATGCGCTCTGGACGGCGCACATAACGACACAGCGCCTCGAGTATAAAGGGGGAACCCCGTAACGTAAGCGAGGTCGTAGCTGGAGGCAAGGATCGAGAGAGGGTGAAACGGGGAGCCAGGGGCAAGAGGGTAAGGATAGGGAATATAGCACAGCACCAGGGCTGAACATGGCTGTGCTTCTCGGTCGGCCGTGTTGGCTGATCCCACGGCCAGCGCAGAGGAGAAAGTACAAGGCAGCTGGCTGTGTTGGGACCCAGTGGGACCTAGTTCGGGACCCCTAACCCCTGGGAAGTTGTTACACACTGGTGTACTCCCAAACTTTAATAAACCCTTGACGGAAGCCCTTAACCCTACCTCCGTCTCCGAGTGCGTCCCGGGAACTTCTCAACAACTGGTGTCAGAAGTGTTACGCCGTCGACCGCAATGTTTAAATCTGGCACGCGGGATAAGAACCACCGACGGGACGATTGGAGGGTGCCAACGGCCGAGAGGAGGCTCCAGCAAGGACCCTGGAGCCAGGGGCCCCGGAGACGGTCCCCGAGGAGAGGAGTGGGATGCGGCAGGAGGAGTCGGCGGACGGGGGTGTCAGCGTGCCACCACCGGTCGGGAGTGCCAGCGTACCGCCGCCGGAGATGGGGAGCACCTTCCAGACCAGCTGCAGCAGCTCCTGCAGACAATGGGGCAGCTCACCGACAGGATCGCGAAAGTAGAGGCACGAATGCCGTCACCCGGCCCACATTCGGAGGGGGAGCGGCGGGTTCCCGCCAACCCAATTCCCGCCGTTTTCGAATTTGGCCCCAATCCCCCAATGAGCGGCCCGCAGGAGATGGCCATCAGGTTGGGTGTGACACAGCCGGCGGCGGCCATGTTGGCATGAGGGCCGCGAGCGACCGCTGTTCCGGCCGCGACGCAGCAAGTGGCGGTCATTGTTCCTGTGATGCCGCAAGTCGGCGCCATGGCCACCACGACGCCGGGGTTCTTCGCCGGCGTAGCCGGGGTTCTGCTGTGCGCCACGCCTGCGGGGCCAGCCGCCGGCGACGATGCGGCTCTACACCAAGCTGTGCCCACCGGGGAGGCCTCAGGTGAGCACGCGGGTGCCGTCCTTGCTGCGCCGCCGGGGTGGGCAGCGGGTGCCGCCGCGGCAATGCTATGGCCCTGCCCCTTGCCGTGTCGCCGGAGGTCGCCGCTGCTGCTACTGCGGCTCCGCACCTCGCCGCGCAGGCGGGGTGGGCCGCGGCAGCCGCGGCGCCTCCGCATTTCGCCGCCGTGTCTACGGTGTGGCCCACGGAGGCCGCAGCGCCGACGCACCTCGCCGCGGCTTCAAGGTGGGTCATGGGTGCTGATGCGCATCTGTATCCTGCCTGGGGGGTGGGCCGCGGAGGCCGCAATGCCACCGCCCCTCACCACGTACATGCAAATGGACAATGTCTTCGAGCCGCCGTCCAGCGCACGGCTAAAGTTCTCGCTGCGGCGGCGAGAGGAGGGGGAACTACCGCTGGCCTTCCGCTGCTCGCTCCTGGCCCTGGCGCAGACTGCATACCCGGACCTTCAGGGCAGGGCGCTAGATTCGATGGCCCTGGAGAGGCTGCTGGACCTGGCACGGGAGGTGGGAATTGTTCTGTCGATCAACAATGATCGACAGATCACATCCTTGGTGGTCGCCGAAAATATTCAGGCGCACCTATCCCTCCACCAACAGCCCCAGATAGCGGTGTTCGCAGGGGTCGTGGCGTGTGCAGGGGTCCCGGCGCCGGAAGGGGGGGCCGCCTATCTGGGTGTGGACACCCTCGCTAGCCCTGGCAATGCCCAATCGTCGCAGAAGGGGGGCGGCGAGTAGTCGCCGTCCGGAGCAGCGGGGGCGGCCGGGACCTTCCCGTCCGCAGGACGCGGCCACTGTGGCCTACTTCCACTGTGGTCAGCGGGGCCACATCGAGCGGGGCTGCCGGAATGCCCCGGGGCCTTCAGCAAAGAAGCTCCATCTCCTCCCGGACCCTCATCGGCATCAGGCCCAGGGCCCCAGGCGAGTCGCGGCGCATCACCCGCGCGGCCGCTCCCTTCACCTCATGCATCTAGCAGGGCTAGGGCCCATCATCATGGGGTTGTCCTCGAGGGGTCGGGTGCACCATCGTTGTCACCCGCGGGACGGCCCAGACAGAACCGCCACTGGGACGCACTTGCGCATTGGATGGTGGCGGCAGCTGCCAGCTCCTCAGCGGTGGTGGGATACGTTCATCTCCTGGTGGATACGGGGGTTTCTGCCACCATTATTTCAGAGGCCATTTTCGAGCTGCTACCCCGCAGCGTTGGTCCGTTAATGCCGGTTTGTGGGACTTGTGTCGCCGCGAACGGCGGCAGTTTGGGCATCTTGGGCCACGTTATAGTGTCGGTTCGGGTCAACGAGATTGAGTTGGCCAGGCCTATTTTGGTGTCCAAGATCTTGTCAGTTCCATGCCTCTTGGGGACCGACTTTTTGTCTAGAATGCCCATTCGAATTATCATTGACCAGGGCTGTGTGGAAATGCCATCAGGGAGGCGACTGCATTTCCTACAATCACCTACCGTCCTGTCTCTCTTGGTCGCCAGTGTGCGGACCTTGAATAAAGCGGCGGTGACCGTGCTGCCGGCGTCACAAAACCTGCTACCCCTTAGGTTGCGCAGACCACTCGAAATGGGCTCCACGGAGACGGTTATCCTGTCCCCGTCGAGTTACTTTTCACGGCGTCTGTCACAGTTACACCTGGGTCTCATATCTTGCTACCCCTAAGGCTGTGCAGTCCATTGAAATTGGAGTCTCCAGAGACAGGCATCCTCCTGCCTCCCTCCAATTATTTCTCTATGTCCGACTGGTTGGTGGACGCCTTGACAGCCGTGTCGGGGGGCCAGGACCTTTTTTTGCAGGTCCTCAATTCGGGGCCCGTGCCGGTCGTAGTCCCGGCCGGCGCCGTCCTGGCGCACACAACCCTGGCGCCTCCACCCGGGAGCGCTGCCCCGGATGGAGGGGTCGTGGCGAGTGTGATGCACGCGGGGGACTCCGACGCATCATGGATTGCCACGTTGGACAACGAGAATACCTCGTCCACCGGGGAATGTCAGCAACTTCGCAAACTCATCGAGAGGTTCACCAATGTGTTCAGCCAGAGTAAGTTCGATCTGGATCGCACTACTCTTTTGGAACTCCACATAGATATGGGCGACTCGGCCCCTATTCGACTTAATCCCCACCGCTTTAGCCCTGCGAAAAAAGAGCATGTCCGCTCGGCTGTCGACGAAATGTTGACGGCGGACATCATCTCCCCATCTACAAGCCCTTGGGTGTGCCCCCATTTTGCTAGTCAAGAAACGGGAGTCTCCGGTTCTGCGTCGATTTCCGTAAATTTAACAAGATCTCGGTGGCTGATGCATATCCACTGCCTCGCATGGATGATTCCGTGGATGCCCTCTCGGGTGTGTGGTTTTTTTTTACCATACATTTGCTCTCTGGCTTCTGGCAATTGCCACTGGACGAGGCCTCTAGACCCAAGACAGCGTTCCGCACGCCCCAGGGGTTGTTCGAGTTCAATCGGCTGCCTATGGGTCTTCATTCTGCCCCAGCCACCTTCCAGCGTCTCATAGAGATGGTCTTGGCGTGGCTGCAGTGGGAGTCTTGTTTAATTTACTTGGACAACGTTATTGTTTTTTTCAGTACGACTGACGAGCGCTTGCAACGCCTTGAGGCGTGTTCGTCAAGGTGCGTGCTGTGGGCTTGAAATTTAAGCTTCAGAAATGCCATTTGCTACAACCATCGGTGAAGCATTTGAGACACATTGTTAGTGCGTCAGGTGTCGCCATGGACCTGGACGTGGCCGACTCCCACATCTTTCGCAGAGGTGCGTAGCTTCGTCGGCTTCGCATCGTACTATCGTCAGTTTTTCCGCGATTTTGCGACAATTGCGAAGCCGCTGCATGCCCTTTCTGCAAAAGGCCAAAGGTTTCACTGGAGTGTGGAAGAGGGGGCTGCTTTTTTAGTGCTTCGCATGGCCTTGGCGGATGCGCCGCCCTTGGGGTACCCGGATTTTTCAAAACCCTTTCTGCTCGACACCGATGCCAGCGACACGGGCATTGGAGCTGTCCTGGCCCAGGTGGTCGACGGGGTTGAGAAGGTGGTAGCCTATGGCGGTCGCGTTCTGTCCTCGACGGAACAGCGATATTGTGTTACCCGGAGGGAGCTTTGGCCATAGTTTTTTTTTATACAATTGTATAGGCCCTACTTGTATGGTAGGCAGTTTACGGTCTGAACCGACCACGCGGCCCTGCAATATTCGTCAGCTGTCCCGCTGGCTCGAGATGCTCCAGGATTACCCCTTTGACGTAATCCACAGGAAGGGGGCACAGCATGGAAATGCGGACGGTTTATCCCGATTGCCGGCAAGCGGCGGGTGTGCTTGCACCCCGGGCTCTAGCCATTGCAAGGCCCCAGGGGACGATGCCCGCGGATTTCCGCTTGGGACTCCCCGGGGAGGTATGGTCCAGCTTGCAGATGGAGGACTCCTCTCTGCTGAAGCTACGATGCCACGTCGGGCGTAAGGCCCAGAGCTCGGCTTTGTCGGCTGCCCTGGTAATCGCCGTGCATGACGGACTCTTCATGCATTGGGATGCCCAATTGTAACGCTATTGTGTGGTTGTGCCCAGTAGCCTGCGTGGTAAATTAACCCGAGCCATTCACGAGAAGCTTATGCACCTTGGCTACCACAAGACCTCATTGACCCTTAAGCGGGACTATTACTGGCCAGGTGTGGAGGGTGACATGGCACTGATTTTGAAGGGTTGCCACGACTGCACGCGGAGGAAGCCCCCAGTTGTCCAGGAATGGGCCCTGCTGCAGTCCATCCGGGTTTATCGCGTTAATGAGCTCGTGGCGCTCGACATTTTGGGGCCATTCCTTGCATCCCAACGGGGCCACAAATATCTATTGGTGGGCGTTGAGTACCTCACACGTTGGCCTGTGGCATGGCCTTTGGTCGATCAGTCGGCCTCTTCTATCACCGAGGCGTTCGTCCAGGGGTACGTGTTGGACAAGGGCACGCCGGAACAATTGTTGACTGACCAGGGGCGGAATTTCTCGTCTAGGTTGCTCAAGGAGGTGTGCGACCTCCTTGGCACCAAAAAAATCCGCACCTCGCCCTACCACCCCCAATCGGACGGGATGGTAGACCGCACCCTCACGTCCATGCTGTGCCACCATGTGAACACGTACCAGTCAGACTGGGACCTGTTCGTCTCGTGGGTCTTGGCGGCATATCGGTTGGCTCCTCATGCCTCAACAGGATTTTCGCCTTTTTATTTAATGTATGGTAGGGAGCTGAAGTCCCCGGTGCACATCCAAATGGACGTCAGGTCCTCCAGAAAGGGGTCAGCGGTGCCGGTTCCTTTGAAGGTCGCGCTTGACCGGCTGCGTGAGGTGCGGCAGGCTGCTAACGATAATTCCGCTAGCCGGCAGGCGGCTAATGAGCAGCTGCCCAAACACCAGGCAGCTGGCCTCCCATGGGTAGCAGGCCAAAAAGCGTGGCTGCATTGTCCCCAGGTCCCCGTTGGCACATCTGACAAATTGCATCGCCCTTGGCAGGGCCCCATTGAGGTCATGGAGGTCCGCCGGCCGCAGTGCGTCTGGATTAGGTTCGGTCACCGGCGGCGGATAGTGCACCCGTCCTGGCTCAAACGTTATATTCCATCTACCCTGGGAGATCCACCCCCAACTCTGGATCGACCGGCGGGTGATGCATCCGTCGTGCCTGTCCAGACAGGCCCTGTTGACGAGGGTGGCGTCCGTCCTGTTTGTGTACCCCCAGGGCCCTCCCAAGTAGCGCCGGCGAAGACCCCTTGGTCACCGGAGGCCACGGCAGCGGGCCTGTTGCCCGCTGGCGAGCCGCCTGCACTGGCGGCGGACGCCGCATGGGGAAGCGGGCCGGCAGCGCATACCCGCTCAAGGGAGATGCGGCTCCAATGATGTCCTTGGTGGCCGTTCATCGGGCCCAACCCCGGCGCCCATTCGGCACTGCCGGGCAGAAGAGGCCATTGGACTCTTTTGTTGTTGTTATTGTTGTTGTTGTTCGGGTGGTGCCTGAGGTGCCGTGCTGCCCTAGGATTCTGTTTATTCTAGCAGCCGGTTTTACCTTCAGTCAAACACACTCTTGGTTGTTCGGCCTTCGGTCCGGTGTTGGGCCCCGCTTGCGTGGTGGTTGCAGCCGGGTCTGCTGTCTTTTTTTTCACGGGGAGGGGGGGGTGATGTAGAGGAGTAGAAGAGGGTAGTGGCGTCGTGTGCACTGTCCGGTGCGATGGCGTCACGGGACGTGGGGTCATGCGCTCTGGACGGCGCACATGACGACACAGCTCCTCGAGTATAAAGGGGGGACCCAGTGATGTAAGCGAGGTCGTAGCTGGAGTCAAGGGTCGAGAGAGGGTGAAACAGGGAGTCCAGGGGCAAGAGGGTAGGGATAGGGGATATAGCACAGCGCCAGGGCTGGATGTGGCTGTGCTCCACGGTCTGCCGTGTTGGCTGATCCCACGGCCGGCGCAGAGGAGACAGCACAAGGCAGCCGGCTGTGTTGGGACCCAGTGGGACCTAGCTCGGGACCCCTAACCCGTGGGAAGTTGTTACACACTGGTGTACTCCCAAACTTTAATAAACCCTTGGTGGAAGCCCTTAACCCTACTTCCGTCTCCGAGTGCGTCCTGGGAACTTCTCAAAACATACATTGCAAACTCATTATAATTTTAAAACTCATTTCTTTAGAACTGCTTTTTGGATTTAGTTTGATGTCCTTTCCCCGCACCTCCGATTAGCATGGTTGGCTATGTATGGTGTGAAAGAAATCCAACACATACATCGTCCTCAGATATGTAGATATTGTGATGGGGTTTTGGGTGAATGTGTGGAGCGTGCGTGTGGATATATCGTAGCAGAGGAATGGGTGATTAGGATTATAAGGGTGATGATGAGGTTGGGATGTTACAAGAGGCATGAGTATGTGTTGCAGTGTGTGACAGTGAACGTGGGATTCTTGGAAATGTGAACTGTTGGTGGCGTCACGGCCGTGAGATCAGCGAACGCCCACAACCAGAGCAGAAAGGTCATGGGCACAGCGTGGCATGGTGCATACAATGGGGAAAAAATAAGATTAGGTTTTACACTTCATGGAAATAAAACAGGTGTGAAGATGCTTAAACACCAAATAAATACAGGCAGTCCCCGGGTGACGGAAGGGTTAGTTTCCTGAAAACGATCTGTAACCCGAATTTTACATATATCGAAAACTGAACAATTGTCCCCCAAAATCTAGATAAAATCCCAAAGCTGTAAATAGTTGTGCCTCCCCTACCTGATTACTACTAGTTCGTTTTCACTCAGTACTGTATCACACTATCATCCGTTTTCTATTGCCTCCTGTATCATATCGCTGTATATAAGCTCTGCACTTCCTATGAATCTTTGATGTAATCGAATATCTACCCTAATACTACCCATAATTAAACTAATGGAACATATACTATATCCTATTGTTTATGAATACCACGAAACATTTTAATTTTAATTGTTAACAGAAATCAGTCACTTCCGAATGTTCGTTTACTATGCATTAGGCTAGTCCTAGACTTCTGTTCTAAATCAATAACTTTACACTTACGAGCAGGTCCTGCACTCTTGCTAGCGCTTGATCGCTTTCCAATCATTATTGCAATGCAATTAAGGGTGATATTACACTGATAGTTACGAGACGATGTGGTTGGTATAAACACGGTAGCAATGTAATAGCTATACACCACCACCTTGGGGAATATGCTGCCCGCCTTATGCCTCGCACTGCTCTACTTGCGCTTCCGTAACTAACGCAAACATTTCCGCATATTGCATGTTTTTTTTACATTATTTATCGAATAATTTCCGTAAGGTAATATTTTCGTAAGTCGGGTTTTCGGCAACCCTGCATTACGCACACATACTTGTAGCAAAACATGCAAGCTAACATGCTCTGATAATTATATATGTGTTGTGGTGCAAACTATGATGCAGAGGCAGGTGAGTTGTAGGGGGCTCACGCCAAGTTCATTTCGGGCTTACACTTAACTAGGTTACTGGCTGACGCCTAACTAGGTTACCGCCTTATGCCTAACAAGGGACGCCTAGCTTATAACTCCCCAGGGAACAGGGTACTGGGGATCCTACCACCCCGGCTATCTAGGCTTTCCAACTTTGGCCGGTCGGGTGAAGTAGCCACCCTTAGCCTCATGTGAGGATCCACTACCCCGGGTCCCAACCTATAACCTCTCCCGTTCCCGGCTCCCATGGCGACCCCTCTTACATCACGGGCTTCCCCCTAAATACCCCCTTGGGACATGACGTCACCGTCCCCCAAGGTCTCCCCCGACGTCAATCCCCGCAACGTCACTCACTACTCCTCGATATTACCTCCCCCACGTGAAAAAAAAAACCCAGCCGACCCGGCTGCAACTATCATGAGAGCGGGGACACATGCATGAAGACCCGACCGGCTGCTAGCAGGAACGCAACATTAGGGCAGCACGGACACGTCAAGCGAGAACACAACAAGAACCCCCGGCCATCCTGGTGGTCAGCGGATGCGCACACCCCTTGAGCGTGTGTGAGCCGCCGGCCCGCCGCCTCGTGCAGCATCGGTCGTCGGGACTGGCGGCGTGCTGGCAGGAACAGGACACGCCGCCGGCCCATCCGCCAGTGTAGGTGTAGGTGCCGTCGTTGGCACCATCGGTGGGGGCACAGGCGACGCATCCGCGGCCCGGCCGCTACTCCGTGCGGCATCAGCTAACAGAACAGACGGTGTGCCAGCCGGACCCATGTCCGTTGCCGGCATACCCGCCGTGCGGTCCGTTGCCGTCGGCTCTACCTGCGGGGGCTCTACGGGCGCACACACGGGCAGGGCATCGCCCTCGTTACCACAATCTGCAAGGCCTGGCTCGTCAGACACATCAATCGGCAGCCGCTTCAGAAGTGGGGATGAATCCGGGAGGCCCGGTGGTACATCCCGCTTGAGCCGAGATGGGTGAACAATCCAACGGCGGCGACCCAGCCGAATACAAACGCACTGCGGTCGGCGAACCTCTACCACCTCGACGGGACTCTGCCAAGGGTAATGCAACTTTGGGGATGTGCCAACAGGTACTTGGGGGCAGTGCAGCCACGCCAACTAGCCCCTTTCCCACGGAAGGCAAGCAGCCTGGTGGTTGGGCAGGCGCTCGTTAGCCACCTGCTACTTGCCGCACCTCATGCAACCAATCGAGCACGACTCTCATGGGGGCAGGGACAGGTGAAGCCTTCTTGGAAAGCCCGAGGTCCAACTGGACATGCATCGGGGGCTCGGGTTCTCTCCCGTACATGAGATAAAACGAGGAGAACCCCGTCGAGGCATGAGGAGCCAACCTGTATGCGGCTAGCACCCCTGGGATGAACAGGTCTCAGTCCAATTGGGACGCGCTCACGTGATGGCACAGCATAGATGTGAGCATGCGGTTCAGTCGCTCTACCATCCCGTCGGATTGGAGGTGGTAGGGCGAAGTGCAGACCTTCTTCGTCCCAAGGAGGTCACAAACCTCCTTGAGCAAACGGGAAGAAAAATTCTGCCCCTGATCAGGAAAGAGCTGTTCTGGCGCCCCCTGAACAAACGCATCAGTGATGGACGAGGCTGATTGGTCCACCAGAGGCCACGCCATAGGCCAACGCGTGAGGTACTCCACCCCCACCAAGAGGTATCTGTGGCCCCGTTGGGATGCATGGAATGGCCCCAAAATGTCGAGTGCCACAAGCTCATTAACACGAGAAACTCGGATGGACTGCAGCGGAGCCCGATCTTGACCAACCGGGGCCTTCCTCCGTGCACAGTCGTGGCAACCTTTCAAAAGAAGGGCCACATCATCCTCCACACCCGGCCAATAGTAGTCCCGTTTAAGAGTTAACAAGGTCTTATGGTGGCTGAGGTGCATACGTTTCTCTTGAATGGCCGTGGTCAACTTACCTCGCAAGCCAATGGGCACAACCACACAATAGCGTTCCAACGGGGCATCCCAACACATGAGGAGGCCGTCATGCATGGCGATCGCTGGGGCAACCGACGGAGCGGAGCTCAGGGCATTCGAGCCCTCACGGCGTTGCAGCCTCAGCAGAGAGGAATCCTCCATCTGCAACTTGGACCATACCTCCCGGGGGAGTCCCAGGCCGAAATCAACAGGTAATGCCACACCCGGAGGGGGCGCTGCTTCGGCCGATGTGACCAACTGGGCCGCAGCGTCTACTGGGGCCTTACAGTGGCTGGAATCCAGGGCACAAGCGCACCCGCTGTACGTATGCAGCCTGGAAAGGCCATCTGCATTCCTATGCTGAGTCCCCTTCCTGTGGATGACATTAAAGGGGTACTCCTGGAGCACCGCGAGCCAGCAGGACATCTGACCCGAGGGTTTGTCAATTTGCAGGGAGTACTGCAGGGCCGCATGGTCGGTTCGAGCGGTAAATCGGCGACCATACAAATACGGCCGGTAGAGCTGGACAAAAAAACAATAGCCAGCAGCTCCCTCCTGGTCACGCAATACTGCTGCTCAGTGGGAGACAGCATGCGGCTGCCGTAGGCAACCACCCTTTCAACCCCGGCGATCACCTGGGCGAGAACAGCCCCATTGCCTGTGTCACTGGGTACTCCAAAGGCGGCGCGTCTGCCAAGGCCCACGAAGCACCCCGAAAGCTGCTGCCTCCTCCGTCCCCCAGCAACATTTCTGACTCTTGGCAGAGAGAGCGTGCGGTGGTTTCGCAATAGTTGCAAAATCGCGGACGAACCGGCGATAATACGATGCGAAGCCAACAAAAATACGCACCTCAGCGACAGATGTGGGAGTCGGCCATGTCCGAGCACAAGCAGTCTTTTCCAGATCCGTGGCCACACCTGACGCACTCACAATGTGTCCCAAATATTTCACCGATGCCTGCAATAAATTACACTTCTGTGATTTTAACTTCAAGCCCGCGGCGCGCACTTTGACGAACACTGCTTCAAAATGCTGCAAGTGCTCGTCAAATGTACGTCCGAAAAAATAACGTCGTCCAGGTAGATTAAACAAGATTCCCACTGCAGCCCCGCCAAGACCATCTCCATGAGATGCTGGGAGGTGGCCGGGGCCGAATAGAGTCCCATAAGAAGCCGATTGAATTGGAACAGCCCCTGGGGTGTGCGGAACGCTATCTTGGGTCTAGAGGCCTCGTCGAGTGGCAATTGCCAGAAGCCCGAGAGCAAATCTAGGATCGAAAAGAACCGAGCACCCGAGAAAGCATCCAGAGAATCATCCATGCGAGGCAATGGATATGCATCTGCCACCGAAATCTTGTTTAATTTGTGGAATTCGATGCAGAAACGTAGACTCCCGTTCCGTTTCTTGACCAGAACAATGGGGGCACCCCACGGGCTAGTGGATGGGGAGATGATGTCCGCCGCCAACATCTCGTCAACTGCGGAGAGGACATGACCCATTTTATACCGGGCTAAAGCGGTGCAAATTTAGCCGAATAGGGGCCGAATCTCCGTATCAATGTGATGTTCCAGAAGAGTGTTACGACCCAAATCGAATTTACTCTGGCTAAACACATCAGTGAACCTGACGATGAGGTTGCGGAGCTGCTGACGCTCCGTGGAGGACAACGAGACATTCTCGTTGCACAATGCATCGATCCACGATGCGTCGATCCTCCCTTTGTGTAGCACGCCAACAACCACCCCTCCTGGTGGCCTAGCGCCGTCGGCCGGAGGGCCCGGGGTGGAGTGTGCTAACACCGTACCCACTGGGACGATGATCGGCGAAGGCCCCAAATTCAGGACCTGTAAAAAAAGGTCCTGGCCCGCCGACACGTCTGTCAAGGCGCCCACCAACCTGTCGGACATAGAGAAATAATTGGAGGGAGACAGGAGGATGCCTGTCTCCGAAGATTCCAATTTCAATGGACTGCGCAGCCTTAGGGGTAGTAAGATACGAGACCCAGGTGTAACTGTGACAGACGCCGTTGTCAGGGCCCGCACTCTAGCGGCCAAGGGTGTCAACACAGAGGGGGATTGCAGAACATGCAACTGCACTCCCGACGGCATTTCTACGCAACCTTGGTCGACCAGGATCCGCACGGGCATCTTGGCCAAAAAATCTGTCCCCAGAAGACACGGCACCGCCAAGGTCTTTGAGACCAGAATGGGCCTTACCAATTCAATTTCGCCAAGTGCGATGGAAGCAACGACATTATCCATAATACCCAGGCTGCCCCCGTTTGTGGCCATACAAACCCCGCAAATGCTGCGTGGCAGCAGCATATAAATGGTCTCCGAAACCATGGTGGCAGACGCACCTGTATCCACCAGGATCCGCATGTTCACCCCCTGCACGCGTCCCGCAACGGCCGAGGACCCCGCAGCGGCAGCCACAACGCGATGCACGAGGCACCTCCACTGGTGGGTCCGTCTGGGCCACCCAAACCGAGCCCGACCCCTTAGAGATGGCCCATGAGGATGGACCCTAAACGAGCTAGGTGCGTGAGGTGAATGAAGTGGCCACGCGATTGATGCATCGCGACTCGCCTGTGGGCCCGTAGGTCCCGCCGTCGGAGACCCCGTGGCAGGAGGGGAGGCCCGTACGAGGGCCCTGGGGGCGTTATTACAGCCCTGCTCGAAGTGGCCCTGCTGGCCACATCAGAAGCAGGTGATCTGCCCCGCGCCTTGTGGACAAGGAGGTCTCGCCCGCCACCGCCTCTCTGGCCAGCGAGCATCGGCGCTCCTCCCGCGATGGTCGAAGGTGGCCACGGCCGCGAGGGTGCCCTCACCCTGGGCCGCGACCCCCGCCGCCGGCGCCACCGGTAGTGGGACGCTCGCACACACCGCCACCGTGGCCAGGCATCACAGAGCGAGGTGCGCTTGCATGTTATGCGCCACAGCCAGCGATGTTATCTTGGCCTCCTCCGGGATGGACAAAACGATGCCCAGCTCACCCGCGAGGGCAAGCAGCCTCTCGAGGGCCAAGGAATCCAAGCCCCTCCCCTCCAGGTCGGGGTAGGCAGCTTTAGCCAGTGCCAAGAGCAAGCACCTGAAACGCCAAGGGCGACTCCCCCTCCTCCCGCCGTCGGCTCAAATACAGCTGCCATCAGCTGACAAGCCGCCTGGAGTGTCGCCCTGTCAGCTGGCGAGATGCTCTGGTCTGCCTGCAACACCCGCGCGTCGAGGCAAGTCGGCAGGGCCCGCAAAGCTTCCTCCATGGGCCACCCTACCGACTTGTAGGCCGCCTAAAAGCGGGCCTGGAAGTCGAGTCAGTCACCCCCTTCGCTGTGAACGGCGCGACAGGGGGCAATCGGCGCAGCTGCGGCCTCCACGTCAACCCCACCGGCACCCACTCACCTCCAGCTCCACGCGACGCCGTTCCCACGGCAACAGCAGCGACGTCGGGCCACCAGGTAGCCTCCAGCCCTGCGTCCAGCTGGGAAACCATGGTGAGTTGCGGAGCCGCGGCTACATCCGTGGCGTAAACCGCAGACGCGGTGCACCGCCAACCGCGGTCGTACCAGCGGCGACGGCCGGAGCAGCGGCATCCATTGTCGTGGCCATAACAGCGGTCATGGGGGCCGACTTTGGCGCATGACGCACAAAATGGTGGCCGGTTGCGGCGTCGCCGCCAAAATGGCGCCCAAGTCCCACGTCGCACCCGCCGGTGAGTTGGCGCGAAGCGCGAATTGGGCGGGAGCTGAATGGGCTGGAACTCCGCGCGGCCCATCTGGTGTGGGTGCGCAACTCCCCACCTCAGCTATCGTGACGACGAGCTGGCCCAGCGTGTGCTGGAGCAGCTCCAGCTGCCACACGATGGCCCACCACGCATCCGGCGGTGGTGCGACAGCCCTGCAGCCGCCGTCCCCTCCAGCTCCAGCCGAGCCAGCTCCATGGGCCGATTTTCTGGGGCCCCGGCCCCCGGGGTTGTCGCGAGGCCCTCCCCGACGTCCTCTTCTTCGCGGAATTGCACCGCCGACGTGAGTCTTCGCCTCTTGTCGGATCTTGACATGGTGGCGAGGGACGAAGTCACTTCTGACACCAGTTGTGTGGTGCAAACTACGACGCAGAGGCAGGTGAGTTGTAGGGGACTCACGCCAAGTTTATTTCGGGCTTACGCCTAACTAGGTGACCAGCTTACGCCTAACAAGGGACACCTAGCTTATAACTCCCCAGGGGACAGGGTACTGGGGATCCTATCACCCCGGCTATCTGGGCTCTCCTCCCTGCACCGGCCGACCTTGGGGGACATCACCGTCCCCCAAGGTCTCCCCCGACGTCACTCCCCGCGACGTCACTCACTGCTTCTCTACATATCCATTGTCTTTGAAACTGATTGGCCAACACCAGAGACAGCTTTCTTCATGTCCTTGTCGATGTGGTGTTTGAACATCTTAGCACATGTTTTATTGCCAGGAAGACTAAAGGCTCATTCTTATTTTTGGTGGTAATTTTGAGACTGGTAAAAAGGACTGCTCAACACGAACTATTAATACTTTCATACTTGCATTGCCTTTGTACTGTACGCCTATTTGCCTTGCCAATAGTTATGTATTTGGCATTTGAACATTTTATAACACCTGTTTAATATCCAGAAAGAGTAAAAAAACTTAATTCTTATTTTTTTGTACGTAATTTTGATCTTGGCATTCAATAGCCGTGGCGCTACTCGGACGTTAGCGCTGACTGAATGGCTGCGTCAGGACACCGAGAGCCTCAACACGGTGGGCTTGACATCATGCACCCGCCCAACCAATGAGCACATTCCGTTTGGGTCAGTGAAATGATTGGCTGGATTTTGACATGCCGCCTAATGGTTCAGGAGAGGCGGCTCCTTCAGATTATGAGCTCCCTGTTACAATGCGCTCTGGGCTAAGCAAGGTCGTTCAATAGAAAAGTTCTCTGGACATACTCTCCCCATTGAAACGCTCTTCCAGGTTACAGTGCTGTCCAAGAGAGAGGGAGATAGAGCACGTGCCTTAACAAGCCAATAATGGTAGAAGGCCAGTTTCGAGAATGTTCTGAGAAGTTGCTGCCCCTGTTGGTTAAACATCTTAGGTAGGATCCTGATGGATTGCCATTCAGGAGATGGCGAAGCCATGAAAGGCGAACGGGTGAAGAACGCAGGGGCATGGCCAATATAAGTGCATGTTAAGGGAGAAATATTGGTGAGTGAGGCAAGACCCTAACTGGTTCTATTGACTTAAAGCTTTCGTGACTGCATTCTTTGTGATAGGAAACATTAGTCAGTTATGACTTAAACTTGCTAATAACATACAAACTGAGCAATCATTGGCAGGACGTTATTAACCAGTTTAAGTCATAACTGGCTGTGATGTTTCCATCCTATCTTTCGATGTTGTTATTTGCTGCTCTCTGATTTTACATTAGCAAGTTACATTTTTCAGCCACCTCGTGCGCCGACGTGGCTGCGGCTCTGCAATCTTACATTACATGCTAATTTCTCTCACATTAACATAGCCACCTCCACACGCTCGTCATGGAGGTTGTCCTACGATCTTACATTAACATGCTAATTTCTCACATTAACATCAATAGCCCTGCCCACTTCGTTTATGACTCTTGGGCTACACCAATTTCAAACCTTTCAAACAATCTACGTCAGCAGCTCTCCTCTCCTTTTTAAATCCTTTATATTAAGTTCGCTTGCTTGCGTGCTTGCTTGCTTGCTTGCCTGCTTGCTTGCTAACGACCGTGCAAATCTTTCGGTCGTTTTTTAACCCACTTCCCGTGATCCAATCGAGCTGACATTTTCCACACAGACTCGTTGTGCTAGACAATTAATGTTCGTGAAAAAAAAATCCCAAAATTTTACACTTTTTAGGCAAAAAAAAAATATTTTACATATATTCAAATATAACTCATTCCTGGATTTGGCTGAACGTCACAGTATAAGAGCCCAGAGCGTAACCCCTCCACAGGCCGTGGCGGAGTAGCGCAGTTGGTAGCACCCTCGCTTCCCATGCCAAAGGTCGCGGGATCGATCCCCGCGTCCTCCACAGGCGAATATATTTTTAAATCCTTTATATTAAGTTCGCTGCCACGCATATAAAGGATTTATAGTGAAAAACTTTGTTTTTACGGGTTATACTTATTTCTCCTGATGAGGACCGCTTGCGTTGCAATGGAAACGTCGTAGTTTTTGGTTATATTTAAATCCTTTATATTAAGTTCACTTGCGCGCTTGCTTGCTTGCTTACGACCGTGCAAATCTTTCGGTCGTTTTTTAACCCACTTCCCGTGATCCAATCGAGCTGACATTTTCCACACAGACTCGTTGTGCGGGACAATTAATGTTCGTGAAAAATTTTTTCCTAAATTTTACACTTATTAGGACAAAAATATTATATTTAATTACCAATTGCTTAATCCATCTCAAGCCAGAGGACGAGAGGACTCTAGCCACCACGCATATAAAGGATTTAAAGTGAAAAACTTTGTTTTTACGGGTTATTCTTGTTTGTTATTTTGTTTGAACCTATCTACGTGACTTTACCGACAGACCCAAAGAATATGGTTATATTGATGTAGAAACAAGAGGTCAGTTTAACACGTAGGCTTTTGTGACCAATATCATCCATAATAGAGGTTTTTGGGGTTAGATCACGTAAACATATAAATAGTACAGCACACCGATGTGTTGGAGTGATAAATTGGCATGTTTTGTTAACGTGCCAACCCTTACTAGTTGGCTGTGTCGGGTGGTGGCGGGTTTTAACAACACATTTATATATTTACGCGATATAACCCAAAACAACTCTTATAGAAGGAAGAGGTGTCAGCTACTGTCAAGCCCACCTACTTTTTCTGGCTGATGGAACTCCCAGAGGCTTCTGTTTGGCTTTCCTGATTAGGAACAGGTGCGTCCAATCGGGCTTGGGCGGGGTAATTAAGTTAAAGCAACGCTCACCTGCCTCATTGGTGGGAGAGGCGCATGCATTACTCTCGGGCGTGCCTGGGTAACTGTCGCAGCTGCTACCCATACGAGGAGTCTGAAGAAACTAGAGGGGAAAGAGGAAGGCAAGCGGAGCTGTCTTCCTGTCTTGCTGCTAAGCATGACGGTGATGGCACCTGGGTCTGTCTCGTGGCCTCCTGCCAGCGGGTGTTCGACGCTTCGCATGGTCTTAAATTGCACATAGCCTAGTACAATCGCCATGGTGACATCACCGTCACTTAGTGGTGAATGGCAGTTTTGATGATGGGAGTTCCATCACAATGGTGTCTGGGGTGGCTGGCGAGCCTCTGAACTGTGAAGGGAAGGCGTACCAACAGCCAACCCTTGCATGCGAGCACGCCTGGCAGCGTTAAACAGACGCCTTTTACAATGGCACATGCAGCAACAGCAAATAATGACGTTAATACATGCATTCACGTGGCTGTTACAATAATTAAAAAACGGGGAAGAAGTCATTTTCTGGAACAATGCTTTTTCATTTGCAGGCTTTAACACCGACACTTTATTTTATAACAGCCCTTACATGCTCATTAACAGCCTGAAACCCCCAGACCAATAATACGCTGTGCTAATTTAGCCGACTACCCGGGCTCCCACGTGGCATTGAGAATAACTGACTTTTTCCAACCGTGAACAATACCCATTTAGTATTCGTCGTTTCCAAGTCCACAGCTTGAGCGGCGTAGCCACAGATGGTACAGCATTTGCTTCCTATTCAATAAATGCATCTCCTTCATGGCTCCGAGATGAAAATATTAATAAATGCCGATGACAGTTTTCTGAGTGCAGAACTGCTGAATGAACCTTCGCATCTGAATTTGATTGCGTTAAATATAAAACCAATACGGTTACCTTTTTCTGATTTGATATTGTCTGCACACCCTACGCGAGATGCGCCACACCCTTGCAGAACCTACAAAATTATGACATGAATTCTTCCCAGGCTAATAAGACCGCCCTCCCTTGACAGAAGACGTCCCCTGCGCGGCTTGTGTTGGGAACAAAACACGTCCGGTGGAATGTATTGCTTATTTACACTCCGCAATATTTTGCAATACATTGTCGTATTTTATTAAGGCTCCAGTAAAATGTATTCGCTTTTATGGCACAAGCAGATTTTCGAAAATGAAAACAGCATCCCAAAAGATGGTTTCGCGTCAGGTTCGATTGTTCGGGACCCAAATTGATGTCACAGGATAATAAACGTCCCTCTTCCAGATACAATGGATGGAGGGAATTTTAATTTGTAAACTTGCCTTTGATTATTTTAAATCAAAATACTGCATGTACAACAACTATATGTTGTACATGATCCCATTCAATGTCTCCACCATTTCACCTCCTGTAACAAGGAACTTTTTTAAAGGCAATGCGTCTGTAAAGAACCCAGTGATCTGATTGAACTGAGCTTGACAGTATTTTCAGCAAGGGACCATTACGACTGTATCTCACCCAAGATTGCTTTTTTAAGTCCTGCGGTTAAAGGTTAGAGCTGCGGTGCTCTCAAAATGGTTCCGATAAAATGCTGACCCATGATGGTGCACACTGAATAATACAGAATATGTATGCACGACATTCTCTACAGGTGTCTGATATCTACGGTAGATGGCACGGTTGAACAGCATTGTCTCGCAATCATAACGTCGTGAGTTCAAATCCCAGTCAGAGGTCGACGGGGATTTGTTCATCCGCCACTTTGTTCAAAGTTAATATTGCAGTGGTTTTCCTCTACGGACTGTCCCTCGCTCTTGAACATGGGGACACTTTGGCTTAGGAATATGTTAACTACCGCTATGCTGTCTATACCATGTGGTATATATTACTGTATATCTAGATAATTAAAGATACTGTATAAATAATTGTGTAACCTCTGTCAGAGCAATCCGATCAAAATGTGCATAGTGAATGGGGCATAGCCCTCTTAATTAAGGGCAATGTGTTTTTTTTTCAAACATAGAAGCTGTATCAGATATGTCAAACTACTGTGCAATATGCCTGTTTATGTTAATATTGCTCGCTTATGTTCATTATGCACCGTTTCTGCCTCTTCCTGACTCTTTCTGTTCAAGTTGTTGCCTGTTCCTCCGTGCGTGCCATGTTGATGTCATCGTTCTTATTTTGTGCTGGTGCACCACGGATCTCCCTTACAAACTAGCTAGGTAAATGGCTAAATGGGACTTCACGTGTAACAATTTGAACATTGATTGACAGTAGGTGGTGGCCTTATACAATAGGGCTGAACGATTAATCGATTTGAAATCAAAATCCCAATTTGAAAGAATGCAATTATCAAATCGCAAAGGCTGCGATTTTTTGCGATTTGAAAAGTCCTATTACTTTCTTTTTGGAATTGTTTTATTTTTTATTATTATAACTTTATTTCTTCAACTTAACAATTGTTCTATGTTTTATTGTTCTATTTCAATTAAAATATTTAAATAAATGCACGTTAGAAGCAATTCATATCTTTTAAGTTCTCATCCTTGCATCAGAATATATAGAGCAGTTCATATTTTGATGGCGTCATGTGGTAATACTCCATCACATGTTTAAATCTATTACACAGTGAATACTGAACTGAATCTTGACTAGTTTAACACGTAGGCTTTCGCGACCAATATTATTCATAATCAACGTTTTTGGGTTAAGATCGCGTTATTTATAAATGTGTCGTAACCCTCCACCACCCGACACGGCCAATCAGTAAAAAAGTGTCACGTTGACAAGACAAATTAGTTCACTGCTTTAGCCCACCAGTGTGTTGAAGCGCAAAACCACAACATTTACAATTTGAGTACGACGTTTCGCTGGTAATTGCGATTTAAAGGTTTTTATTAACTTCTCAGCGGGTACAAGGAAAACCAAAGAGAGTACTGCAAACCACTCCTTCCCGGGCGCCCCGGTTGGCCCCTTCGAGTCTCCGTCACATCCGCGGACTCCACCCACATACAATGCAACAAAAAAAGCTCGCCGCCATAACGCACACCGCCCCGTTCCCCTTATTCACATTCATCACCACCATTCACCCATGCGCTGCTCCATCACATCGCCTTCCCCCGATCGAACACGTACATTCCTCGCCCACACGACTTAGCAGTACGGCTAAAATGTCCGTGGCCATCCTTCACTATCCCTTTCCTATACCCGCCGGTCCCCTCGCTACCCCACCCCGGGTAGGGGCCACTTCCACTTCACACCTGCGGCCTTGTATCCCAGCCTAACCCGGTCTACTTCAATCACCCTTTCTAGCAACCTCCTCGCCCAGTAGCACACCTCCAACGGTGATATAGGGGATCCATCCAACTCTTTTCTGCGAGCTCCCCACAAGGCCTCCTTTGTCGCGCCTATTATGGCCCACGTTCGATCTCTGTCATCTCCCCGCACCTCCCTTAAGACTCCCCACATAATGTCCCGACTTATCACCTGCGACGGGTAAAACCAGGACAACAGCAGACTGCTCAGTCTCCACACCTCCTGTGCGAAGGGACACCTCACCATGACGTGCACCGCGTCCTCATCTGTGTTGCAGCCCCTCGGGCATTTGGGCGAACGTGCCATTCGGCGAGAAAACATGAAGCCCCTCGTCTCCAATCTATCCCACACCGCCAACCAGGACAGATCTCTCTGTTCATTTGTGAGCACCGTTGATGAAGTGTTCCTCCA